>NW_012267338.1:7265152-7324364 GCF_000151885.1 Dipodomys ordii
GCCACTTCTGGCTTTTTCTGCTTATGTGGTGCTGAGGAGTTGAACCCTGGGCGTCATGCATACAAAGCAAGCACTCTACCACTGAGCCATCTTCCCAGCCCCTCCATGTAGTCTTTTACACCTGGACCCTCCTTATAAAGGTGGCCTAGTAGCAATTCTGGGAACAGACTTGTATTCAGATGTTTCCTTCTGCAGTGTTCATGGGCTCAGCTCTTAATTGAGAGAACCCAACAGACTCTAATGGCCCTTTTATTAATTCTATTTAAAGTTATTTACTTATATTATTCCCAATTTTTCCTACAAACAGGCATAGAAGAACAATTTCATCAAATGATAAAATGATATATGAATGTAAAATTAAGGATTTTTTTCTCCTTACATTTTATTTCTATAGCATGGAAAATCCTATGTGTAGGATTTCTTCTTTTAAAGTAGTTCACATGCAGCTGACTATATAATGGTGACCTTCCAATTGAATTTTCTGTGGAATGGTACCTTCACAGAAAATGGAAGGAACAAGTCTAAAAAGTATGGATAATCACTTGAACTTAAATAAAAATTTAACAGCATTGCGTATAGAAATAATTTGATTTTTGTTCCTTGATTTATGTGTGTGCTTCTTCCCCCCTCCCCCGGGTAGTTTCTCAATAAGTATGACAAAACAAAGTTGTCCCTAGAGATATGAACCAGAGGAACTCTGAGACATTTTTCAAAATAAGAGCCATGTGAGTTAAAACAAATAAATTAATTAAAATATGTGGAGGTGTTCTTTCCTGTGCTTGATTGGTCAGGAATGATGATGTAATTCATCATCCTCACTTTAGCTTTTGGGATTAAACTTTCCAGAAATGCTGACAGCAATCAAGGGGACATTTCTCCCCTTTGTCTCCTCTAAACTCCAGACATGGCTAATTTAGCTGCAGTAAAGGCAACAGACATGGAATTCTAAAGGGATATTGTCTCACACCAATTATGCTGATAATTTCTTCAAGAAGCCACCAATGATTAAATCACTATGGCTTGTTGAGATAAAGGTGAATGCTTGGTAGATTCATCTCTATGATCTCATCCCCAGGCCCTGCAGAAATTTGTACCCAGAAATTATTCTTGCTGATGTCCACCAGAAGGAGAAAGGCCCACTGTTTCAGCCTGCAGACATTCACCTACAGGAAGTCATATCTGTATCCTTCCAAACATATAACACACAAGGACACACATCATACAAACATCAAGGCTTAATTATATGGTGGTTGGTGCTAGACCTGGGACCCTTTTACCAGATTTGATATGACAGAAGAAAATGAATAAACAAACAAAAACCAGAAACTAGGGACAAGTGCTTATTTAAGCAGATAGTGAAGATGCCATGGTTAATTTTGCAGCAAGACTTGCTGGACACAAGTAGAAGAAGGTAGCAACAGACAGAGCTGGAGAGAATACAGGAAACAGCAGCCTTAAAGGAAATGCCCAGCACAGTAGATATCCCCTAGTAAATACTGTGTTCTTTATTCTATAGAAATGAAAACTACTACCCAGACTACAAATGCTTATTGATGCCTCATTCCTATTTGCCATCCCCTCTCACATTTAGGATCAGAATCCTTAATTATCTAGAATCTTCCTGATACCTCTAAAATGTCAGTTTACTTCTAGCTCTTCCCAGGGTCTTCATTATATATTAATGGTTAAACATGTCAATTCTAATGTGTTGGTCAGGGAACCTCTGCCTCCATTTAGTGTTTTCTTCTTTTTGATTGAGGAATTGCATTTTAAAATTTTTCTCTAATATCTGTTCTCTGTTCTTTCCCCCCTTTTTGCCTGCCTGCTTTCCTTCCTTCCCTCCTTCCCTCCTTCCTTCTCACCTTCCCTCCTTCCCTCCTTCCTTCCTTCCTTCCTTCTTTTTTTTCCTCCTCTCTTTCTTCCCCTCTTTCTCTTTCTCATTCTCCTTTCTCTCTCTGTGGTCTTGGGAATTGTTCTCAGAGGCTCACCCTTTCTAGATAGGCATTGTACTATTTGAAGTCTGTGTCCATTGCCAGTTCTTCTGCTTTATTTTTTTTGGTAACTTTCACTAGTTTTATCTAGATTGGCTGTGAACTGTGATCTTCTTATATCCACCACCTGAATTGGAGTGTTAACTGCTACACACCACAAAGTGGTGCAAACGCATGTGTCTGGTGGTGCTTTGCAAACACAAGTGTTTGGCCCAGCTGATTCTTTTTTTTTATTTTCAGCATCTCATTCCAGATTTTATTATTTCCCTGGTTTTGCTCCAGCCTGAATGGTATTTGATCTGTCTGATGTTCCCATGTTCTTTTCTGCACTAAAGACTGTCACACTGCTGGGCATTTATTCTGATGCACACATCAAAGATTGAAAACTAGTTTTCCATCTTAACCAACTGTATCTCCTGCCTTTCTCCATTTTGCCTGGATTCATGTTTTCTCCTGGCCATGTGGTGTTTTGTCTTGATCTCCCCGAAAGGAAAATGTCTCATAGGACTTTTGTTCAACCTCTTCCCTGTGCTTAGTAATATTTTTATTCTCAGAAGTTCAAATAACATTTTAACCTTATTCTCTGAGTATAAAGTTATTAATACCATCAGGGAAGATGACCACTTCATAACTGTAAGTTCCCTCAAGTTTGACTGTATTGTACCATTTAACTTTCTTATTGGAATTGGAATAGAAGTAATAATGTTACAGTAAGTGTTGTTCTTCTGGAGGACATTTTCCTCTTCTTACATATAATCAGAGCATCTGTTTGAGGACAGGGCCTTCACTTCATTGCTCATCATGAGATATAAAATACTCTACCTTCTAGTACATATGTGATGCTATGTTGCTGTTTAATGCTAATGCATTTAAATGCAATTTTACTACAATTCCAACCAGAATGTAAATATCACAGTTGTGTATTATGGAATATATACACAGTTGTGTATATTGTTCACTGAACTTAAATTTTATAAAGTATTGGCACAATAATATATACAATATTCTCTTATTAAAAGTCTTCTTGTTGCAATGGGTCCACCTGTATCCTTACTTAAACAATTTGTATTTCTCTTCCCTTCCACAAATTATACCAACATCAAATACAGTGAAAACAGGGGCTAACCATGAGGGAGGGACTTACAAAGCAACAAAGAAATCATCTTATAAATATGTTAGAAACAATAGCAAGAAAGAAAAAGCATTTGAGTCCTTATCTTGGGGACCCATTGCAACAATGAGATGTACAAGACTTTATATCAAAAAACGAGCTTTACAACTTTGGCGTGGCACAGGGGTGGGGGGGAGGGAAAGGATGGAAAGGGGAAACAAAGGAGGAGGCAACAGTGCTTGATAAGAAATGTACTCATTACCATGCTCATGTAATTGTAACCCGTCTGTACGGTATTTTCACTGTTAAAAAAAAAAGTCTTCTTGGTAGCCGGACACCTGTAAACTTGTACAGAAGTCTTAACTCTGAGGATCATGTTTTGAAACCAGCCCAATCAAAAAAATCTGTGAGACTCTTATTTCCAATAAACTACTCAGATAAAGCCAGAACTAGCACTGTGGCTCAAGTGGTAGAGTACTAACCCTGAGCACAAAGAGGCTCAGGGAAAGCATCAAGACCTTGAATTCAAGCCCCAGAACTATAAAAAAACAAACATACAAACAATTGTGGAGGGGAAGGGAAAAAAAAAACAAATTGTTTAAATAGGGATACAGGTGGACCCATTGCAACAATGAGATGTACAAGAAGTTATGTCGAAAAACAAGCTTTACAACTTTGGCACAGGGAGGCTGGGGAGGCTGGGGTGGCGGGGTGGGGAGGGGAGATGGTTAGGGATGGGAAGGGGAAACAAAGGAGGAGGCAACAATGCTTGATAAGAAATGTACTCATTACCTTGCCCATGTAATTGTAACCCCTCTGTACGGTATTTTCACAATAAAAAAATGTAAAAAAAGACAAAACAAAACAAAACAAAAAATAAAATCTTGGTATCTGCACCTATATTGCAACACCATTCTTTCTTATTTTTAGTATGCCTCTGATACTTTATAATTTTCCCTCTATTATATTAGAAATTATACTAATAGTTTTAATGTCCAGTGTTTTTGTTTTTCTTTGCCTACATCCTAAGTAAAAGTTTTAACATTATGTAGCTTGTGATTACAAGTACCTAAGTTCTCTGAGAACTAGTTAGTTGTATGTTGAAGGTTTGATGTATTATATTTGTTACCTTTTCATTTTTAATTTGTTTTGTATTTTTATGTTGATTACATTAACACACAAACTTTTAGATGCATAGATTTGGTACTTGTTGGGTTTTTATTTTATTATTAATGACTCATTTTATTACTTTTTAGTCAGATAATGCAATCTATGTAAAATCAATACTTTGAAATGTGCTGTCACTTGCTCTGTGACCAATTTCATGTCCTTAACATAAATGTTTCATGGGATCTTGAGAAAGAATGCCCATTAAATAAAGCATATTATTTTTGTTGCTCAAAGTTTCTATAAAGTTCTATCTTTATTAGCCTTTTGCATTTGTTGGCTTATAATAATTAGAGAAATAAATATATTAACATCTTCTGTTATGACTATAGATTTATCAAAGGAAACTGAATCTGTTAGCTGTGTGCAGGATAGAATTGCAAATTTTTCCGAACAGAATACAAATTCTCACCAAGAATGTTATTTCCATGTAGGGAGGGTTTTACCTCTACTTTTCTTTTGCTATAACCCAGTACCTAGAACTATAACTAGCATATAATGCTTTTCTCATGAATGTGGAAGTAAAAGAGAATTGTGATGAAGTTTATGTTTTATTACTAGACAGGAACTTTAAAAAAATTAGAAGTACTTTGTTCTATAAGATCTACTTATGTGGTTTTAATATAATAGATAAGCCTTCATTAGAGAGGATGCATATTTTTATTTTTATTTTTCTCTTGGTTATAAATACTATACATAATGCATTTATTATAAAATGCTAATAGCTATACATATATGTTCAAAAGCATTTTAAAATAAATATATGTGTTTGTGCCAACTAAATAACTACATTAATTCAGATGTCACCAGCATGTGTGTCTTTTTTGTGATAGCATCATACTCTGTCTCTATCTCTTGCTATTTGTTTTTCTTTATTCTTTATTTTTATTTGATTGCTATATTTTCTGATAAGCTTTCTATTGTTTTTGAAGATATACATTTTATTTTATTCAGTAATTAGTCTGAAAACTGTGTGCATGTCCACTGTACTGACGCCTAAAATTTAATTATGGGTGTGGTGCTCTTTTAAAGTTAAAGGCAACTCACCACATTTTAATTCAAATAATCTCTTTATACACAAACATATGCCGTTTATTTTGCCATTTTCATTCTAAGTTGTTTTCTAAACTTCCCTAGTTAAAGAATATTACTATTATTATATTCTGCAATTATTATTTCTTTAGATTGCTTACCTTTTGGTAATCTTTCTTTGTTCATTTCACATTCTTCTCCAGATTGTTTCCCATTTTCCTAGCAGATATCCCTTCTGATTTCCCACAGTAAGGAATTCTGCCAATCTTTACCATAAACCACTTTTATATCACTTTTAGGTTTTAACCATTAGTCCCATTGGGTAGCATTTTTAAGTTTAGCAGGAATGACTTTCTTCAATAATTTTTAAGAAATTGTTTCATTGTAATGTAATATCTAATTTTGCTGTTAAGAAATCTGCCTTCAGTGTAATTATAGTAATTTGGGGTAATTTGTGTATTCTCTCTGCTATGTTAAAGATATTATTTGTTTGGGGCTTTCTATGTGCTAATAAATTAGTGCTGTATGAGCTTACCATAGAAATTCCAAGCTTCCAAGTCATGCACTACATCCCCAAGGAGTATTAATTCTGGTTTTAACAAAGTCATGGTAGTTTCTTCCTGGTCAATAATGCATGGCTATGAATTGCAGATAAGAAATAGAGCCCCAGCAGGAGCCTCTGGGCTCCCCTGTGCAGAGGGAAAATATCTGAATGCTTTCCTAGCAGAGATACATGAATCACTCAGTGTTAGGCCCTCACAGATAATACTCCCTGTGTCTTGCCAAAATTTCTATGCCTAGAGCTCTGCAGTCATATGTCCTATGGTTATTCATTGTTTCCTTCTCTGCTTTTGGGCATAATGCTCTGCTGGAATTCCTCTTGCACTTCCCAACCATGTTACAAGGCAGGGCAATACCCATAGTCCAACTTGGTAGCATGTTTTGAGTGCCAACAAAGTCTGAAGTACACTACAGTGTTGTGTATCTACACAGAAGCTGGGAAATGTGTGAAAAGATCTGCAATATGTTGCTTTTTTTTCTTTCCACCCAAAGAAACTACAGATTTATACAGCATTATTTGTTCAAAGTAAATGTTCAAAGTTATTTTTATTCTCTTTGTTATTTCTTGTAAGTCTAATACAAGGAATCTACCATTGAGAAGCCATGAAGACTACATACCTCAACTGAGGACTAAGCTGATTACAATGTAGCTCTACTTTGTACCTATGATGGAGCTCTAGTTTGGAAATCTTCAAGAATCACAGATCTTGTTATGGCTCAACCTATATTAACTTACATTCAAAGACACTCCTTTCAACTCCAGAAACCTTTAGATTTTGGTTAGAAATGTACTGCAACTCAGAATTTTTCCTTAAGGCTATAATTTATCCAAGAATGTATATTTTATACAGAACAACTCTGAAACATTTAAAATTGAGTCCATAAGAAATGAGGTTTGAATGGCAGACAATGCCTGATGAATGCACATTTGCATAGGATATCATTCCAAATGATTTCTACTTTGGGAATTACATGCATCTTCATTTTAAGAAAACTAAGGCTTTGTCTTTTCAAGAACATTTAAGCTCAGTGGGAGAGAGAAAGAGAGAGAGAACCAACAATAGTACTAATAAGTGGTATTGTATTTATTTTTGCACAGTAGTTTTTTTTTTTTTTGCAAGAGTTTTAAAATGGGTTTGGCTCATGGAATTTTTTTTCTGGAAGAAAAACTCTGTGAGCTGTTATTTACAAGATGATGAAAAATGAGATGTAAGAAGGAAGAAGGCTTTCCTGGGGAGAAAGCACATCCTGAAAACTGTGATCTTACGTGTTTAAAATCTTCTGAATGTTTTAAATTGATATTTCAAAATGTTTCACTAATGTAATGGTTAGCATAAAGAGGGCTTAGCAGGGGATGTGGAGAGATGAGGTACAAATATAAAGAGGGATGTTGTTCTCCTGGGTTTCTTCTATTAGCTATGATATTTAAACCTTGTTCTTCAGGACAGGAATCATTTGGTTGGCATTATGGTAATGAAAGGTGGGTGCTACATGGGCACTCTTTGGATCATCAAGGAAAAGTCAGGGCATAGTGTTTGAAATGACTGTAAGGTTTCTATGCTCTTATAGACAGGGACAACCACCGACATCTGGACAATGGTAATTTTTGTAGTTCAGAGACAACCTAGTTCACCATAAGGGGAAATATCTAGTAGTGCTTCTAATTTCAATACATTGAGGTATTTTGCAATAATGTTCATCTTATTGTATAATGGGACAACAGGATCCTTCTCCGAATGTCCCATACTTCACAGGAGTAGGATCTCCATAATTATTGGCATACTGAGCCTCTAAAACTCCTGAAGTCTTCTGGATCTGAAAAGAACTTTTCCTCTATTTGCGAACCTCTTGAGCATTCCTGTCTGCTACCACCATAAGGACAAGGGAGGAGACATAAGAGAGACTCATGCATAACGTTTTTGGCAAGTCCACTTTTATTTTCACAAGGGTTAGGACAAAATTAAATTATATTTGAAAATATTCTTTAAAGGGAAAGTCTATGTGTTATATTCACATAAAACATAAAGCTTCCCTATGACCCAGCAAGTCCACTCCTGGGCATTTACCCAAATGACCACAAACAAGGCCACACTAAAGCTACCAGCACAATTGTGTTCATTGCAGCATGATTTACTACAGCTAAGACATGGAATCAATCAAAATGCCCCTCAGTGGATGAATGGATCAAGAAATTGTGGTATATATACACAATGGAATTCTATTCTTCCATCAGAAAGAATCACATCTCCCCCATTTGTAAGATAATAGAAAGACTTATTAAATAAGGTAAGCCAGACCCAAAGAAACATAGGCTACCTGGTTTCTTTCATTTGTAATAATTAGTATATGTCTAGGATAGTCCTAGCTGAGGATCACAATACCTCAATAGCTATGTCCACAGCACTTTATAAACTGATACAAATCAAAATGAACTACAAGATATGGGAACAAAAGGTTTGTTTTTTTCTGCTAGTGTACTGAATGTAGTTATTTCTTTTTTCTTTCATCCCCCCTTTTTATCCTCTATTGTCATTGTTTTTTTTAACTTTGGTACCCTTTATATTAAATATGAATTTATCTTATGTGTGGATGGGAAGGAGAATCATAGAACTGGTCAGACAAAGGACAAAGTGTGAACCAAAGCAGCAGTGATACTCACAAGACACTATGTTGGAAATTAACTTTACAATTGGTAGGGAGGGGAATCAGGGCTGTGGGAAAGTGGGAGAAAACTAGGGAAGGGCTAACACTGTTCAAAAGAAATGTAATCATTACCACACTTATGAAACACAACCCCTGTGTATATTACCTTTACAAAAAAATTAAATAGAGCAAGTAGTGATGCAGAAAAAAATAACTTTATTGTACCAAGCCTAGAGATAGGTGCTTAAAATTCCAGCTACCTGGAGGTAGAGATGATGAGTCTTGAAATTTGAGGCCAGCCTGGGCAAAAAGTTAGCCAAAATCTATATCGAAAAAACAAGCCAGCATGATGGCTTTTCTACTGTCTCTGTGTGGGATACAGGGAAGAGGATGATGGTACATGGTCAGCCTGGGGACAAAAATAGAAAACGCTACCTCAAAATCAAAGCAAAACATAGATGGGACCACGGCTCTATTAGAGTATTTGTCTTAGCAAGCTTGAGGTTCTGAGGTCAATTCTCAGCACCATTGAAAAGCTCCACCCAACCCAAACCCAAGTAACACAAATGAAATCCATCATTGTAATAAATTCAGAACCATACTAATGGTCATTTCTACACACGGAGGCAGGCAATATGCATAGTTCCAGCTTATAAAATAATACATTTGAGAATGGTTACATGCCAACAGATCTGAACTTCAGAAAAAGAAGACAGATGTCCATGACAGTCGTTGAGAATGACTAGTCAGTTAGGTCATTTTTAGTTCTTCACTCAGCCATACTTTCTAGCCTCTTCATAGTGAAAAATGGTCCTAACATTGACCAGTGAATAAGAGGAGGCTGTGTACACCCACTGGAGCCTGGCCCCTAGCAAGCTTCACTTAGGACCCCTCATCTTTGCAAACAACTAGAGTGACCCAGAACATGATCCACAGAGAAGAGACTAGAATTGGGTCTATGGTTGGTTTCACATAGATTGGCCAGATATGCACACATTTAAGAGTTCAAGAAAAAATTACATCAACTATTGAGGTTTTAAGATTTATATCCTTGGTAGCTAAAAAAAAATAAAATTATTAGCTGAGTTCAGAAAATATAAATTGCTGGCTCTGAGAATACCTTACAATGTAAACGAAATTAGCAAAGCAATTGTACCCCCAACCGCAGGCTGCTTTTCTTCACCATAGAGACTTGCCATGCGGAATAGCATGCCAGAGTTGTGAAGCACCTTCTAAACTCTACCAGAAGACATGAGACTCCTGGGCCACAGGAAAAATTATTTTCATTCGTGGCATAGGTAGCATGGCAGATTCCAGAATTCTCAAGTTTCATGAAATCCAACTGAAGACTTTCACATTGAGGCAGAGAGTTTGTACCAAAGCAGAGAAGCAATGAACTTGGGACATTGCAGGCAATTAAAGAGAGCTGCTAGCAAAGGACTCAGTATTTTCCCAGCTGGAGATACTATTTTTATGATCCTGTTCAAGATCATGAAATAAATAAGATGAATTGTTCTATGCTTCAATGGCTGACACTATTTGTCTTTGGGAGGAAATGAAAAATATACTCAAAAAGATAATTGAGCTGGCTGCCAGTGGCTCATGCCTATAATTCTAGCTCCTCAGGAGGCTGAGATATGACCATCATGGTTCAAACCAGCCTGGGCAGAAAGGCTGGGAGAATCTTATTTCCAACAGGCTACTGAAGAAGCAAGTATTGGAGACATGGTTCAAATAGCAAGGTGCTATCTGAGCTAAAAGAAACTCAAGGACAGAGCCTAGGCCCTGAGTTCAAGCACCAGAACTCACTCTGTCTGTCTCTCTCTGTCTCTCTCTCTTTCTTTCTTTCTGTCACACCCACATGTTGAAAACAAAGTGAAACACAAGATGTGACTAACTGGTGTGGAGAATGATCTCTCAACGTGTATCAGATTCCAAACTGAAAAAAATTACAGAGCAAATCATAAACCTGTGTAAAAAAGGAATAATGAAAGGATTTTTAGAAGTCACTATTTCTTTTTTTTCTTTTTGCTTATGTGGTGCTGAGGAATCGAACCTAGGGCCTCAAGGCATACAAGTCAAGCGCTCTACCACTGAGCCACCTTCCCAGCCCTAGAAGTCAGTATTTCTTAATTTTAAGAATGAGTTAATAATATAAGAATACTGACTTGTCCCAAATCATATATTAGAAAGAAGGTGTCTGTTTTTGTAGCATAGCACAGAAGAACCATATTCACATTGCAGTTGCATGTCTATGACATGCCAGTTTGGGCACATATCATATTTACATGTCACATTTGGAAACTGATAGAGACAATATATGCAGTAGTCTGTGTTGTATATCTGGAAGTGTAGACTCCTATCAACTTCCTGACAGTAACAGTTTTATGAAACCATTTGAATCTTGTCAGTTCCAGAGGCTAAGTAATTACTATGATCTCTTAAAGTATTTCTTCTTTAAAAACATATATCCCACTGATATGATTTGCCTCTTAAATGTGTCCCAAAAGATCATACACAGATGCTAAAGGTTCAGTCATCAGTTTGTAACACTTTCTGAATGTCCTGGGCCTCATTAAAAGCACCCAGGTCATTGGGAATGGGCCCCAGAAAGGATTAGTAGGATTCTGTGTCGCTCTCTCTCTCTCTCTCTCTCTCTCTCTGGCTGTCTCCACTTATGTCTCTTTCTCCTTTCTCCTCTTTCTTACCCCTCTCTCTCTTCCAACACTTCTCTTTCTATGATTTAGATGTGTTTGGAGGCAGGGACTTGGGCAAGAAGTATGGGTTAAATGAGGTCTTGAGGGTGGGGCTTTATAAGTAGAGGAAGAGAGATTGAGTTAGCTTGTCTCTATCTGCCATGTGATAGCAAGGGTTCTGATGGAAGAATACCTTCGCCAGATGTCAGCGGCATGCACTTGGACTTCTCAGTCTCCAGGATCCTGAGACAAATAAAATGTCTATACTTTATAAATCATAGTTTGTGTTACTTGGTTATACCAACAGGAAGTGAACTAAGACAGTCATAGTTCCATTATGATATTTGGTTGCTTAGCAAAAATAAAAATAAAAAACCTGAATATCATTTCCACTTGTGTTCAATGACTTTAAATTGCAGGCTCCAGATCCCAGAGATAATAACTAGAAAATATACCTTTGTCTCTTTTGTATCACTTTAATGATACAAGTGGAATAACTACCCACAGCACTACTATTACATTTCTGAAGTTGGTTTAAACTCCTTTGAGAAAGAAGATTGCTAAATTGGAAAGCTAAGAAAGACAGATAAATGAACTCTTTAAATCAATCTTATAAGCATTATGAGTATGTGCAGTATAAGTGAGTAGAAAACTTTCTGTTAGAAAGTTCATCCAGAATCTAGACTTGTTCAAAGAACACTGAAAGTGAATAGGCAAACAATTGGCACAGTTAAAAATTTACAAAAAATGATGTTATAATAGTTGTCTTCTCCAGTTTGCCCATAAACTTTTATCTCTTTGTCCCAGGTTAATTTCTTGTCATTACCTCAAGTTAATTACACTAATTACACCAGAAAAAAATCCATCCATCAATCATAGAGGTTAATTATTGACATTGCATCAGTGAGAAGGACATTTGAATGTAAATATATGGTTTGAACAAACAAGTATACTCTTAAAAATATCAAAGCTGGCTAACAAATTGGCAAAATAGAGCTTAATATTTGTTATTTCATTTACAATGTTTTCAGTATGAAACCTAATCAGAATAACAATGAATGTTTTAAAAAATAATCTCGGATAAAAAGGGCACACATGAACTACTTCACTATGCTCCAATAACACATTAACTCTTGTTTCTTAAAAATGATCAGCTATGAGCAAGGATCTGATTTCCATGGTGGGAAATTAAATGCCCCTGTAATGTCCACCCTCCTTATTCTAGAAACCTGGGAGTATTTGTAGTTGTAATAAGGTATGTTCATTAGTTGACCACAAAATAGACAGATTATCAAATCAAGGACACAAAATGAGGCAGCTGAGAAAGAGAGAGACCATCTCATGAAAAGAATCAGCTTGAATTTTCTGGCACTGTAGCTGAAAGAGGGGACACAAGCCTAGGGATGCAAGTAGTCGCTAAGAGTTAGACTCTCCTTTGGAGCCTTCAGAAGAAACACAACTCCACTTACACATAGGCCAGTGACCCCCACATTGTGTTGGCCTTTAGATCTATAGAACTGGAAAATAGTAACTTTACAGAAGTTTATCTCATTTGAAGCCACTATGTGTGTTTTGATCTTTCACAGGGTCAATAAAAAAAATACTGGTATGATTTGAACAGAAAGTGGTGTCAAGTAGAGGACAGTTTAAAGAACGTGCCAATGGATTCATGCCTTTATATTGTAAATTCTCTTAACTCCAAAAATGAGCAACAATGTACCAGATTACTCAACAAAACTCACTCAGGGTCAATAGAACCGATGTAAGTTAAGTCAATGATAAAAATAAATGAAACATATTTTAATTGGCTTTGACTTTGGACTGGACCAGGTGCTTTAGTTTAAAGAGAGTAAGTTTGTTCAGAGCAGGTGTTCAAGAAGATCTGGGGTCTCCTGTGCAATTCAGTTTCACTATGTGAAAGCGTCTCTGGCAGCACCTGTTCTGCAGGAAGATGAATGTGACACATATAGCATCACCAGCCAATCCTAGCCACGGTCATTCTAACCTGCTGACCTTCAACTAATGAGAGAGGAAGAAATGAGTGAATATAGCTTTTAAGGCACAGAGTTTCAGAGTACTTTATTTACTGGAATAGTAAACTCACACAGCTCCCACCTAAGACTGTTTTCTGCTTTGTGTTGTTTTTGATCAATATCACAATGCAGCCCACAATGTTTGGATTTTAATCATCTACCTTGTAGTTGGTGATCTATGTCTGATAAAGATTGCTGCTTCCTATCAAAACCTTCCTTCTTTGCTGGGTCTACAGAGTCTTCTGATTTTCTTACTTATGAAAGAAAGGCCAGGCCTTTTTATTATAAAGAGACTTGTGTTCCAACACACCCTGAGGATCTATATTTTCTGGGGTTTGGCAGAAAGTATGCCATTTTAGTCAACATTTATATGTCATATTTGTGCCATAAACATGTATGTCTGCCTATGTTTTATATACACGCACATATATATAAAATATGTGTGTGTACTGTTTTTCCTGAAATGAAAGGGTGCTAGCCAAACACAAATTTTCTGCTGTTGAGGTTAGCATGAGAAATTTAGAACCATTTTAAACAATAGACATAATTTACTAATAATTGATGGTCAGTGGTTTTCAACTATACTTGTGACAAGGCTTGTGACACGTAACAGTGAATGCCCTATCATTTTCTACTCTAACGAAGGAGATGGAAGAGAAAAAGAAAGCATAAAATTTGGTGTTTTTCTGTAACATCTTTCCCTTCTGACATGTCATGAGGATTTTTGCGTGTTTAGGGTTCAAGAACGGAGTGAAAGATTTCCTCCTTGCCTGGAGGAAAGACAATGTATTCTGAAAGACAGAGAATGTTGGCCTTGTACCGACTGACTGTGCATTAGATCAGACAGCAAATTAGATATTGATAGAACTATTTTGAGCAGTCAATAAGCTTCCTGATGATTGATATCTTTATGATGTCTGGTAATATCAATGCTGGCATTTAGAAACTAGTGAACGAAGCTGTAATATAATATTCTCTTTGTGGAACCCTTAAGTGTAATCTAAACTCAAAAGTCCCCTGACTCAGATAGCAAGATTTACAGAGTTGACTTTCACAGGCACAAGAAAAAAATTTTTTAAATATTGCCTTCTTTTTTTGTGTACAGAACTGTCCTTCAAACTCTCCTTCAGTCTATTCAGAGGGCAAAGAAGTCAAGTGCTTGGAAATTCTTCAGGTGAGATTAAAGAAAAAATAGTTCACAAAAACAGTCTGCAAAAGTGCACCCTGGAGAACAAAAATAAACTACACGAGAGCAAATGGTTCATTTCATTAGGGGACTGTTTCTGAGAGGACTTCCAGCTTAAAGCCAAGTACTCTGAAAAATCACAATTCATAATAGTGTCCAATTCTAAATAGTATTTCTGAAATGTAATCAGGAAAGCAAAAGACGATGGGAAAGAATGGTCTGTGAGTGGACAACAGCCGTTGCTTTTCCTTCTAGTTTTTCTCTCTTCTTCTATTTTATTGCTCATGGAAGGTTTTGTCTCTGAGCTAAATGAGTTGGTGAATTTTTTGTTTGTTTAATTATTCATTTGTTTCTTTGTCAAATTGTTCATAGACATTCCAAAACAGCACCGGGTAAGACAGAACCGGAGTCCCTCATAGAGCTCACCTCTATGGGAGAAGACAGATTAACAAATGAAGAAAATCCACAGAGAGCAGTGCCAGGTAGATAAAGTAAATAAAGAAGTTAGTAAATGTGAGAGTGAATGTAAATAGTAAATGTCGTTTACTACCAAGAGTGCTAATTAAAAGGGTGATGTGGATTTAAGAGGCATTATAAGTTGCTTCATTGAATGGAAACTCCTTTGTAAAACTACTGAAAGGTCATAAAGTTTAAAAATGAGGAATATTTAAAGAACACAAGATATTCCATTAAATTTGAATTAAAAAGCCATTTATTTAGTATATGTATATCTCAAGTATTTCTAGGTATACAAAGAAATGGTTGCAAAAAAAGGATGATGCCCATATTAAACAGGTAAAAGGGTATGGCCTTAGGAAGGGGTGAAGGAGTAGGGGTAATACTGACCATATTACGTAAGGGGAAAAATAGAAAGATGTGAAGCAAGTTGATTATGAACTGTAGAAATATGCAAGCTGGAAGATGAGACAATTCTAAAAAACAGATAAATGAATTTAAAGAAACTTCAATAAAAACACCTTATATAACAGAGAGACAGACAGAGGGACAGACAGAGTAAGATACAGCAACATAGAGAGATAAAGGGAAACAGAGAGTAAGAAGAGACTGGTATTAATGGGCTATATGACTAATATCACCCTAATTGGAGCCTTAAAGGAAAATATCAGTAAAACGTAGAAGATCATTTTCCAAGTCTCATGAAATTTAAGCATGACAAAAACAAACCCTCAGTACAAGAATACTCAACAAAACTATACTGAGGGTCTATTGAATCAATGAGTTAAGCCAATGATGAGAGGAAAATCATAAGAAGATTTCTGAACACAATATATTGTATCCCTTGTTTTTCTTGGATGCACTGAGGACTCAGGGCCTAATGACTACAAAGGACTAATTTTGTCACTTAAACTACACCCAGCCATTTTTTTTGGGGGGGGGGTTAGTCCTCAGGCTTGAATGAAGGTCCTGAAACTCTTCCTGAGCTTTTTCTCTCAAAGCCAACACTCCACCACTTTGAGCTACAGCACCACGTTCAGTTTTCTGGTGGTTAATTGGAGATTAGAATCTCATGAATTTTCCTGACCTGGCTGGCTTTAAACTGCAATCCTCCAATCTGAGACCCCTGAGTAGCTAAGATTTCAGGAGATTACAGGTGTGAGCTACTGGTGCCCATCCCCAAGGTTTTTTTTTTTTTTTAATATTTTACTTTTTGGTGGATTCATTTTTGAATTCCGAAGTCTGATATTTGCTAGGGCTACCACTTGGGCCATAACCCTAGCCTTCATATTGCTGTCCTTGGGATGAAGGAATTATAGCAGATTTGAATCATAAACAAACAAGCTATTAGGTAGAAAACATTTAAAATGTTACAATGGGTCAACCTGTATCCCTATTTAAACATTTTGTTTTTTTCCCTTCCCCTCCCCAAATTACACCGACATTGAAACAATGAGACATACAAGACACTGTTGAACAACAAACTTTACAATTTAGGCAGGGTTAGGAGGGGAGGGAGTATAATTGTGGAGATGGGAGGGAAGGGATGGTAGGGGAAAAACAAAGGAGGAGGCAACAATGCTTGATAAGAAATGTACTCATGAACTTGTTCATGTAACTGTAATCCCTCTGTACAGTATTTTCACAATAAAAAAAACCTTTTTCCCACCATTGGTATTGTGGGGTTTTATTAATGTGAAAATACTATACAGAGGGGTGACAATTACATGAGCAAGATAATGAGTACATTTCTTATCAAGCATTGTAGCCTCCTCCTTTGTTTCCCCTACCCATCACCCCCCCTCCACCAAAGTTATAAATTTCGTTTTTTGACATAACGACTTGTATATCTCAATGTTGCAATGGGTCCACCTGTATCCCTATTGAAACGAATTGTTTTCCCCCTTGCCCTCCACAAATTATACCAACATCAAATATAGTGAAAGCAGGGGTAATACTGTGGGGGAGGGACATACAATGCAACAAACTAATAATCTTATAAATGTGTTAGAAACAATTACAAGAAAGAAAAAAAAACATTTAAATACATATCTTAGGGTTCATTTCCCTAACATCACCTTATCTGACCTTTTCTGCTTGACTAAGACATACACTACATATTGCAAATAAGGGAAACCATGGGACCTATGTTTCTTTGGGCCTGGCTTTAATTTTTTCAGAGCCTTTCCATATCCTAACAAATGGGGCAATGTCATTCTTTCTGATGGAGGCATAGAATTCCATTGTGTATATATACCACATTTTCTTGATCCATTCATCTACTGAGGGGCATCTGGGTTGGTTCCATAGCTTAGCTATAGTACATAATGCTGCAATAAACATAGTCGTGTAGTGCTGGTAGCTTTAGTGTGGTCTTGTTTGTAAACATTTGTTGTTTTTAATGTACTGTGTAATTTTTTAAAATTTCCTTTTAAATATGAAGGAGAAATAAAGGTATTTTCAGAAAGACAAAAGCTTGAAGTATTTATTCTTCAACAAACAACCAGTACAAGTGAAACTACTGAATATGTCTGAGACAAGCAGAGAAGGTCAGATAAGTTGATGTTAGGTGAAATGAACCCCAAGATAAGGAATCAAATGTTTTTTTTCTTTCATGCAATTGTTTCTGACATATTTATAATATGACCTCTTTGTTGCTTTGTATGTCCCTCCCCCATGCTTTCACTGTATTTGATGTTGGTATAATTTGTGGAGGGGAAGGGAAAAAACGAATAGTTTAAATAGGGATACAGGTAGAACCATTGCAACAATGAGATGTACAAGTCATTATGTCAAAAAAAGAACTTTACAACTTTTGTGGCTGTGGGGGAGAGCGGAGATGGGAAGGGAAAACAAAGAAGGAGGCAACAATGCTTGATAAGAAATGTACTCATTATCTTGCCCATGTAATTGTAATCCCTCTATATGGTATTTTCACAATAAAAAATTAGAAGAAAAATATCAGATTGAAATGGTTACTGGACATGATAGCTAGGTTCATGGCTATAATCTTATTTTTATATTAAATTAAAAATAATGCACTAATTGAACTCAAAATCTTAACACTATACAACAGTAACTTATATAGAAGGGAACTATGTGTCACTAATACCAAGGCCAAGAAATGAGAGAATATGTTATAAGATTCTTACACTCTACTTAGAGTAATATATTACTTCATTTTGCTTGTCATAATCAGATTGCAAATATGTTAGTCCTAAAAGAATTTCATATTTTTAGTAGCCACAGGGTTGATAGTGGTGAAAGCATGACTTTTGATCATGTGAGTATCACAAAAATAGGTGAATTCAATCTTTATAATTCCACATGTGATAATTAAGGTATTCATCAAGCCACAGTAAAAGACTGAAATTGATGTCACTGAATTAAAATTCACTTTCCCATCTGGTCCTTTTGGAGATCCTTAAGTAGTTTAACCTAAAAAGTTTTTTTTAATAGAACATCATTTCAACATTTTCAACCCCCTTCAACACAGGTCAAGATATATTTTACACATAACCTGCTTTGTTAAATGACAAAAATTCATTATCTATCCTAAAATTAAGATAAGTAAGGGAAGAGGTAGGTAGAGAGGGATGGATGGGAATATTGAAGGGGTGACATTAATCGAACGGCACTGTATTCATGAACTGCTTTGTTGAATGGCATCCACTTTGTACAACTACTTAAAGACTACAAAGACATTCAAAAGAAAATAAAATACACGAAAAATGATAAAATATAAAAATACAAAAAAAACAGGAGATAATCTACTATGACCAAAGGGAAGGAAAAGTTGCTGTTACACCAAGGGTATAAAGAGGACTCTCAGTAACCAAGAAGGTTCTTTATGTCATTGTCAGAGGATTTACTACTTGTAAATGCTTATGACAGACTACAGCCACTCCAATGAAAAAAGGAATCGGGCTCTACATTCAATTTGTGAGTAGTAGTTAGGTTATTCCAATGTGTAACCCATCTGTCTGTCTGTCTGTCTACCTGTCTGTCTGTGTTTCCCTCCTCTCTCTCTCGTTCTCTCTCTCTATATATATATTTATGTAGATATAAATGTATATATATTTATGTAGGTATAAATGCATATAGATTTGAGGTATAGATATCTATAACTATATCTATCTATCTATCTATCTATCTATCATCTACCTATATATACCTCAAACAGGAAAATAAAGCTTTTGGTTGAAGTCAAAAGAAACACTGAATGCATAATTAAAGTAGAATGCCATAGACTTAAACCAATTGTGTGGCCAATGACAACAGCGGGGGTGTTGTTGACTTACTACTTTCTCTGCATACGTCATATAGATGCTCTTACCTTTCTGTCAATATTATCCTCTTCTCTCTCCCATTTCTTTTTGTAAATTTTATTTCATTGTAAAAGTGCTCTACAGAGGAGTTATAGTTTCATGAGTAAGGCAATGAGTACATTTCTTGTTGAGCATTGTTAACCCTTCTCTTGTTGGTCTACTATCCCTTCTCTCTCCCACCTTCCTCCCTCCTTCCCCCTTACAGCCCCCCAGCCACCCAAAGTTGTAAAGATCATTGCCAACATAGTGTCTTGCGGGTATCCTTGTTGCAATGGGTCATCCTATGTCCTTGTTTCAGCATTTTGTTGTCCTCCTTCCCTTCCCCAAATTAGACAAATGTATATTCAAGAAACAGGGTACCAAAATCAAGTGCAGTGACAACAGGGGATATAGTATAGGGGGAAGAATATAAAAGGAAATAAAAATTCACACAGTACATTAAAAACAACAACAACAACAACAACAAAGACCTCTGTGTCTACGTCATGCTATAAGATGATGCTAAGTGAATGAACCTTATTTCCTTTTTTTTGAATACTTATCTTCTGAATGAGTTATTAGAGACTAACTTATCATTTCGTGTTTATGTAATAGAATATTCAGTAGCATGTAACTGGATGTCAAAGATGATTAATATTGTATGCAATGGCAACAAAATCTCTTTTCTCAATTTGCGAGTAGAGTAAAAGTTTTACTTGTATGAAGGGTGAATGCATCTTGTTAGGAATTGCTTGTTATGTTGTTTTTTTCTGTTGCAAGTGAGTGAGTAAAAAAAATCAGAGGGAGAGTGAGAGAGAAAGATAGAGAGCAAATGGAAGCTAAATAGCCAATGGGGTGGGCTTTTTGATTTATGAATTTCTTGCCTGTCATCTCTCAGCATACCTTCGGTATGCTCTGTGATTAACAAAATTATTTCTTTAAGTGTTACTTTACTAAAGTGAGTGCAATATTGATTTTTCTTGGTAAAGGATGCAGACCGGACACTGTAAGAGAAAGAATTTCTCCTATAGTTTATGTCAGCAACATGGAAGTTAGCTGAGAGGGAATGAGTACATCTGGTGACCATTTATCAGCCATATGCTCAGGTCTGGGGCCCTCTGCGACTTTGCCATCTCAGTCTGAAAACCTTTCTGTAGCGCTGTCAGCGCAGAGACTGACAGGCAACCACACTGCTGCCCTCACTCCCTCTTCAAGTCCCTGGCTGGACCTTGCTCTGCCCACTTTTTCTTTAAGCCCTTGACAGTCCACCTGTCGGATTCTGGAAGGTTCCTGTGCCTCTGCCCTCTGAATGCTTATACCTCGTTACTGATTGCCTAGAGCAGTTTTGTTTGTGTTTCTCATGACTGTTCAGCTCCAGAAACTAGGCCAAAGCAATAATCTCCTATGTATAATGCTGAACTGCAATTCCGCATTCTAGGCTAAATCTTGTTTTAGATTTGCCCTTTCTTCACTGCTTTCTCTTAGTCTTGTCTTATGAGATTTTTTTTTGCATTTTTTGCCTACTCTTTTATATCATAGTTAATTATTATTTATTTCCAATTTCTTTCTTTTTTTACAGTGAGGTTTTTTATTGTGAAAATACTGTACAGCGGGGTTACAGTTCCATGAGCAAGGTAATGAGTACATATCAAGCATTGTTGTTGCCTCCTCCTTTGTTTTTCCCCTCCCATCCCTTCCTCTCCCCTGGCCCCACCAAAGTTGTAAAGTTCATTTTTTGACATAATGTCTTGTATATCTCATTGTTGCAATGGGTCAACTTGTATTCCTATTTAAACAATTTGTTTTTTTCCCTTCTCCTCCCCAAATTATACCAACATCAAATACAGTGAGAAAGCAGGGGTTACACCATGGGGGAGGGACATACAAAGCAACAAAAAAAAATCACATAGTACCTTATAAATATGTTAGAAACAATAGCAAGCAAGAAAACAAAACACGTGTCCCTGTCTTGGGGTTCATTTCACTTAACATCATATTATCTGACCTTTTCTGCTTGTCCCAGACATAAATCTCTTTCTTTTTAATGAACTCTGTAATTCTTCTCTTCTGGGTGAGCATACTGCCCCACTATATTAATAACTTGAAGGCTCAAAACTATAATACTATCACAGTAGATGTAGAATAGGCACTTGCAAATACTAAACAACTATTCTCAACAACAACAACAAAATTAATGGGCTGTGAATAGAATAGAACTTCCTTAACATGAGTAGTTGTTGTCCTATGTTAAAATAGGAAATATATCTCTGCTGACAATTGTATTGAAAGTTACTCCTCAGTTCAATAAGATTAAACAATTAAACAGAGATAGATGGTAGAAGATAATGATAGGTAGGTAGGTAGGTAGGTAGATAGATAGATACATAGATAGATAGATAGATAGATAGATAGATAGATAGATGGATAGAGGCAAATATAATCCTGGCTGGAAAGAAGTTAAAACTATCTTTTCTTACTTATGTGGAAAATTCCCTTATTTCAGTCTATAAATAATATTAATTGTCATGAAATTAACAGGATTATAAAATACAAAATGAACTTATACAACTCTGCTGATTTTCTATATACTAGCTATGGGCAATTAGAGGATTTAACAACTTTTAAAAGCATATAATTTTAAATAATATCCAATGTATGATTTACTTAAAGTCTTTGACAATAATCTTCAAGAAGAATATCCTGAGAACTTCAAAACTACTGATTGAGAGCAAATAAAGCTCTTAATAAATGGATAGATTGTTATTTCATGCATATTGATAATCAATTGGGAAACTCTAAGTTCAAGGACAACGAATTTTTTTTGTTTTTTTTTGTTTTGTTTTGTTTTTGGGTCTGATTGTGGAGCTTGAACTCTGGGCCTGGGCACTGTCCCTCAGCTCTTCAGCTCAAGGGTAGCGCTCTACCACTTGAGCCACAGCACCACTTCCGGCTTTTTTCTTTTTGCTTATGTGGTGCTGGGGAATCAAACCCAGGGCCTCATGCATGCAAGGCAAGCGCTCTACCACTGAGCCACCATCCCAGCCTGTCGATGAAAACGAATTTTAAAAAATACTGACAATCATATTGCGAAAGCAACTCAAAACATGAACTTAAGGGGAAACAAAATGGTAGAATATAACTCTAGAACAAAATATGAGGTAAAATATTGCAACATGGAGTCTGATACCAGATTTCTTTTTATGAATAGCACCAAAAATCTACCCTTAATATAAAGGATTAATTAATTATAGTTCATGAAAACCAAACATTTCATTTGCAGAGACTTTTTTTTTTCGAGAATAAGAAGACAAAATACTTGAGAGGAAATAGTCTCAAATTGGAATGGCTGGTAAAGAACATGTGAATATATAAATATTTCTTACATATCAATAACAAGAAAATACACAATTACAATAGAATTGGGCTAAAAATTAAAACATATCCTTCACAAGGAGGACATACGGTTACTGATCTGTTTATGAAATATGTTGTTGTTTGGTGCCAGATTCATGAAGATATAACAATACAATAACTAGGCAAATATCAGGGAAATACAAATGCAACAATATTAATATATTACTTAATACATACCAGAATCTACAATTGAAATCTGGCCATACAAGTTTTGGTAAGGTGTGGGGCAAAGGGTTGCCAATATATTGCTAGTGAAAATGTAAAGCGGTATAGCACCTTTAGAAAAAGTGTAGCTACTTTCCTGAAACTTACATATATAAAGAACATATGATTGAGCTATTTTCATCCATAATATTTATACTGGAACAATGAAAGCATATATATATATATATATTCTTATAAATACCTGGACATAAATATTCCTTTTTTTTTTCTGCCAGTCCTAGAACTTGAACTCTGGGCCTAAACACCTTCTCTGAGCCTCTTTGTGTTCAAAGCTAGTACTCTACCACTTGAGCCACAGCAGACTTTCTGGCTGTTGGGGGGTGGGTAGTTTATTGGAGATAAGAGTCTCATGGACTTTTCTGCCCAGCCTGGCTTTGAACCATGATTTTCAGCTCTCAGCCTCCAGAGAAGCCAGGATTACTGGTGTGAGCCTTTAGTGCCAAGCTTACACATATACTTAATAGCTGTGTTTGTGGTATACCCAAACTGGATACAACCCCACTGTAATTTAACAACTTAAAGGATTAAAAAAATTGTGCTTAAAATGAGAAAGTATTGATTTATTGACATATGTAACAATAGGGAAACATATGAGCTGAAATACAATATTTCAATGTAGCCAGATGTCAAGAAGACCATTCTATAATAGTCTATTTGTATAAAATTTTGGAGAAGGCAAGCTAATCTACAGCGACTGAATGCAGCTGAAGGGTGGTCCTGTGGATGCTAATTAGAAGGCAGAGCAGCAAGACAGAGAAAAAGCAATTATTTTGTAAGTCTGGCTGTGAATGGGAAAGGAATGAAAGCTGTGTGCGACTTCATAATCCGAAAGTATTAGCTTCAGATGGAAATAGTAAATATATTTCAGTGCTGATGAAAGGAAACCAGCAGAGAGATAGACTTTGGAGTTGTAACAACAGTAGATAGGTGGGCAGAGAACCCAGGAGAGAATAGTTATTTGATAAAGAAGCAGATGTTTGGAGTGTGGCGATCTGGGAGATGATGGAGGGTCACTTCCAGAGGATGCCAGAGTTGACAGTTGACAGGATGTCAGACTTGAAAATGACTGGGCATGGCAGAGCTGTACTTGACTTTCCTGTGCCAGGCCTGGCATTCTAGCGCTCTCTAGGAATTAAATAGAAGCATCAGAAACCCTAGCCAACACCCCTGGACATTTGTCCGTTCTGTCTTTCAGTGTTCAGTACTTTTTCTCTCCCCCCTGCCATTGCAGTTTACATGTTGCAGACTTGGGGTACCATCTTATAGCCAGTGATGATCCTGCCTGGACAATTTTGCCCTATGAATTTTTTTACTGATGCTGTAAAGGGTCAAATGGGATCTGTCCTCTTGGATGGATCAAGCCCGCCATTTGTCAACACTTTATTTCAGAAAGACAAAGCAAACAAAACCAAACAAATAATTAGAAACTTTTACCAAAGAACCCTCCTCCGTTTTCTAAACCTTCCTCCATAAAATCCACTTCATTCACCCAGTAGCCATAACAATGCATATCCAGTATTAAATGGAAGAGGAAAAAAAAAAAATCAGCTTTTTTTAAAAACATTTTTTTCTTTGCCAGGTTCTATGAAATATCATGACCACTTTGCTACAAAATATTTCCTAAGTATTTACTGTCTGGATTATCAAGTATATGACTTTCAGTTCAAGAATATCCCAATATTTAGTGTCCCAAAAAATATATTTTGTAAAGGACATGGGAACTTTCCATCTCTGAAAGAGTAACAAAAGGTATGATACCGACACAGAGATTGCCTAATAGAGTATACAGATTCCTGCAGCACTTAATCAAAGGGACCTTATGGATAGCAGTTACTTGAACAAGGCCTAAATGAAAGCAGGGCAGTTGTCATGCAGAGAACTGTGACTGAAAATGACCTGGGGAAAGAAAGGAAGTAGGAATTCCTGATCTACTGGCTGAAAGGCAGCAGTAAGGGTGTCAGTGGTGTTAAATCTACGACTAACATACACAGAGAAAAAAAATCTGATTTAGGAGTCTGAAGATTTGGACTCATGTTTGACCTTTGCCATTAATTGCTGCGGAATTGTAGATAAATGTAGACAAATTACAGGAATTGAGATAATGGAGCCACATTTTAATTATTTATGACAATGGTTAAACTTGTCCCACTCTCTTGCCAGAGATCAAAATGGTGAGATTCATGTGTGATGGGTGGACTGAGATCCTTCTGCTTGTGCCGACCATATAGCTGGGCTGACAAAATAATAAATTTTGGACTTTGATTAGTTAACAGAGCCTTATCCAGCTGGCCGGAGAACTGAGAATTCCACTAGATTTAAGCTAGACTTAGTTTAATTGTGTACCCTTTACAGTCAAAAGAATTTTAGAAAGTCCATTTACTCTCACAGCAAAGATAACATGCCTCTGTGTGTGTGTGTGCGTGTGTGTGTGTGTGGACATTTAGTTACTGCTAATCACAATTGCAATGTGGAAAGTAACAATGCATATTCAGTATGGACAGAATCAAAATGCTGTGTTTAAGACTCCATGAAACTTCCTTTTGGGAATTCCAGAAAGCTCCGTCCTATTTCACACAGCATATGGACACAGCCTATATTATGATTGTAGTCTTCTTTTTCCATTAAAATGCTAATGAATAAAAAGGGATTTCATTTTTATTAAGGAGGTTAGAGGTACAAGTGTGGGAGAATGAATTAAAAACAAACCTACTGGGAGAACAGATAAGAATTCTAGACATCTGCATGATTCTGCCCACATATCAAACTCAGGATCATATATCCACAGGGAAGAGGGATATTAAAATACAAAAGAAAACTGAAGCCTAACTTGGGAAAGAATAACAACCTAGCTACCACAAAAGTGTTCAATAAAAGCAAACAATTTTCTTATTTGATTCATGAACAATACTGGTCTGCCTAAAACCCAGGAGGCACACATAGTAGGTATTTCTCTTTTTCATTGAATACACAGAACGATACCAACAATCTATCTATTATTTGGGGGCTATTCTCTCAAGCTTCTGCTTATTTATTGTTGGCATACTTTAGTACCCTCAGCATTTATTATTGCCTCCTTCTGCCTGCAAGAAACATCTGCAATCTGACCTCACCTCCGAATCTATCTGGAGTGAATACTTCCAGGCTCTAAATGCATCTACACATTTGATACCAACATTCAGATGGATAAGTTCAGCATCCCTAAAAGCCAGCAAATGATCACTTCTTAATGATTTTTTTTGTCAGAAAATCAGGAACTAGCACGTCTTCTAAAAATAAAATGTATCTGTGCAGAGACCTGAGTTCCTGTGAGACTTTTGTTTTCTAATAATCACTAACAATGGTAGATTATAGGAAAGATGGAACTCAGCATTGGAGTGCTGCTTGCCTGATGTGTAAGAGGCCCTGCATTTTCCAACAAAATACTTCTTTTTGGACATGTGGTTGATAGTTGCTGTGATCGTTGAGTCTGGTGTGATGACACACTCTTGTGAGCCCCAGAGCCTGTCATCTCCAGCTACAGAAAGCACAAGTGGGATTATTGTAGCGTGGGCTATTGTCTGGAATAAAGCAAAACCCAACCTTGAAAACAACCAAAGTGAACAAAAAAGGGCTGGAGACTTAAGTGATAGAATCCCTATCCAGTATGTCTGAGGCCCTCAGTTTAAACCCCAAGACAGAAAATGGAATGCTTTTCAAGTTTCCTGTACAGTAGGCTCCCCTTACCCTTTTACCTCTAGGTACTTCTTTTTTTAAACCTCTTTCCAAATTTTTGAAACCTTTCATCTTTTCCATTAGGTATTTCACTGCCTAGGAAGACTCTGAAAATAACACCTCCCACAAGCACAAACACATGATCTTTCTCTGTCACACACTTGTGAGCCCTCTATCACACACGGCCTTTCTCTCAGCCCCGTGAGCCCTCTGCGTGCTTGGTTACATGTTCTACTTAGTGTGAACACAAACCCACCCATCAGTCCCTTTCAGCTCAACTGTGAGTCCTTGGAAAGCACATTGTACCTCTGGCTTCATAATAAAAGAGTTTATGGATAGAATAAATAAAGATCACAGCACCAACACAAGTCACAGGATACCTGTAGGTAAATGTTAGCTTACTGAAAAAAAAATGAAGAATGGGAATCAACAATATCTTGGAACAGCAAAGAGAAAAATAGAGTACGTCACCAGTTTGGAAGTTGTGTGTAATAGAAATAGAGCTACTGACTGCTAACTTTGTGAAAATAAGTTATGTCTTTCTTTCCCTACTATGGCCCGATCCATCAGTAATTAGAAGAGAAAGGACTACAGTTCACTGGCTATTCAGGACTTCGTAACTGAGCTGCACTGACCACTGGTTGAATTAGGTACTCTCATATTTTTTTTATTTTTTGGCATTTCCTTGCTTCTGCCTTTTGTTTTTGATGAGCACCCAACAAATTATTGCCAGTATGGTCTTAATTTAGCTCTAATAAAAATGGGATATATGAATAATGAATATGAATGCATGGGTATTAATAAGATCTCACTCTTTGAATGCAATATGATTTTATAAAGAGTATGGTATCATTACAAAGTGTCTTCATCTGTGCATGCTCAGAGAAAAAATACTACAAGATATCAGGCCTCTGAATTTTTTATATTTAAAATACAGTAAATTTCAACCATTTTAAGTCACTGGGCTAAATAATATTTGATTTCCAGGTGAATATTTTCCTCATTTTTGAAGACATGAAAATTGGCAAATGTTTCAGAGTATGTCAGTAGCTTGGCCAGTATCATTATATTGTCGACTATTATCAAACTGTGTTCTTTATACAGAAATTGAAGGTTTCCATGGAGAGTCAAGAAGAACTGGGGGAGAGGGGTGTATTCTGGGACATCTGGCTCAAGTCCTACACCTGTCGGGTTCCATTTTATGAAGTCTTGAGTTATGAGAGCAGAAATGATCATGGAATTTTCCCAAAGCAATGAAATATATTGATTTACCTCCCATATGCATATATTGATAAGTATACCACATAACATAGGAACAGAATTTAAATCCAGTGCACATATATCTAAGTGTTTTATATGGACACTGCAAATTTCTGTCACTCTGGTTTTGAGCTGTGTTTTGGAGTTTGTCACATACTTTTAGGATAAAAATATATTTGAAATATAATGTATTGTTATCTATGCAAAGTTGTTAGAAAATTTGTATAATAATAATGATACACAAGCCATATAAGTTGTTCTGTTTGATACATTGTTGGAAAAATGGATATACTTCATTAATTTAAAAGGCATAAAGCAAAAGTCAAACTTTTTGCTTATCCATATAAGTGGATATGTATATTCACTTTTGCTAATATTTAGATTCCATCCTCCAATTGTCAGAATATGGAGTTACTTTTGCCTACAATTTCCTGTTGTGATAGCCTGTCTCTACATTTGGCAAGTGTCCACTAAAATAAATCACACAGTAAGCAGTATCAATATGTTTCTGTTTCCTCAGAGAGTGCCTCTACATGTCCTCTATTTCAAGGTCAGTGCCCAGAAGACAGGACATTACTCTGGTGAGTCACTTTAACTCCTTAGCTTGCAGAAAAATAAAAGAAATTTTACTAGAAGCAATTCTTAATTGTAACCATTTGTCTGGTTCAAACACCAACGACCCCATCTAGATATGTCTGATTGGACAATGTGGAGGAAAATGGAAGCTCCTTAAGGGCCCTGGGCGATAATTCACTTTACTCTAGAGATGACCAAAAAAGACACAGCTTTTTCTTTTGTTCCCGAATATCCATGGCAGATCACAGGAAAGGGTTATTATTGTCCTTGTTTAGTTGTCTACTGATACTGAAAACTTTTCTGTGTGCTGGGCATTTTCATTTTGTGATCAAATTAATTTATATCCATTCCTCAGTTTACTTTCTTTCAAAGCTCCATTTTAAGTAGAAATAAGTTTCTATGTTAGGTAAGCTGCAAAAGCAGAACAGTGGGCAGAGATGGTCGGTGGGAATCTGTCCACATTGTTTACCAAATTGTTGTTTCCAAGTAGCTGATATCGGAATGGTCATCAATCCAAATCCATTTCCAGAGAGACATATAAGAACTTTACTGCTTAACAGAGCTCAAAATATCCACCTGTCTCTCTGACTAAAGGGTGAGCAGAGACTATTTTGCTGATGTGAAGGATCTCCATTTTTTTTTTGTTTTGCATTGGATGCCACCATCTGATCCTAATTATGTTGTTGACAGTTCCAATTCTTGTTTAGACTACTTTTGTTGTTGTTGTTGTTTCAGATTCAGGTCATTGAGTAGTGGAACAAAAAGCACAGATCATGGAAGATTTTGTGTGACAATGTATATTATTTATGTGATGTGTGAATGTAAGTATATTGTGATGGGCTAGATACTTTTAAACTATCAATACCCTTGGATCTTTTTTTTAAATAAATAACTCTTTTCCTAATACCGCAAGCATTTACATAGGTGAAGACAGGTAATCTGGACTTCCACATCTGAATGCAGAGAAGACTGAGTCTGGTTAGCATCTGCTTATGCTATACAGTGGGTGTGTGGTCTGAGTCTCTTTTTGCTCATGTGGCATTAGCATGGTCCCCTTTCAGATGATGTTTCAAATAATAGATTTTTCTGAGAAGAATCCCTCCTGCCACTGCCATTTTGACAATAAACTAAGAACTTTTTTGCTTACTGCAGGAGTGGAATTTTGCCATTATTTACATCAAAATAAATAAGTGCTTACACTTCTCAAATATATATTCTGAGGTTAGTCTCAGCCATTGTCTTATACATAACCCAAGTTACCTGTCTTGTTTATTAAATATTTTTATGCAATGATCTACTGGTAATGATATGATAAATATGTAGTAAAACTGAAACAGGTCTAAAAATCTAGTAATGAACAAGAAACCATTACGATATGATATGTTAGGCTTTTATATACAGTGCTAGGCTTATCCTGAATCATAGACATTTATTAAAAAGAAAGGAAACACTATTGAGGTGAATACTTCAGTATATAGTTATATCTTTTCACCTTTCCTAGCAATTTCTTCACTTGGCACAAAGAATCTCAATGCCTTTAAGTGTTTTTATGTAGCTGGCAGAATGGATTTTTCAATATATCTTGATTCCCAGAGGCTTTACAGGTTTTGCAAAGTATGGCAAACTATAATTTGTATAAGTGTTATTTTCTTATATGAACAACATTAATTCCATAGAGATGAGCTTGCTGAGCAGACAGGAATATTGCATTTTCTTTTCTGTAGTACTCTCAGAATCCAGTATAGTTCTAAAACCTAAAAAGTTTGAATAAATGAAGAACAAGATGAACATTAACAGAATAGAGCAAGACCTGGTTGAGGGAAGAAATAAATAGCTTGATAACATTGGAATCAGAGTAGCACAAGAAGTTATAACCAAAGGCTGGATTCACCTAACAATGAATTATTTTTTCTTCTCTGTCTCAAGTTCCTCTAGTTTTTAGTATTATAATTTTTCTTTTGCTACTATTTTATATATGACTGTAACTAATATATACCTGACTTAAGTAACAGAAGTACTAATATGCTTTACCAAATAAGCTTTTAAATTTTAAATACATTTTAAATATTAAGATACTTTTGATAAAGCATATTAATACTCTGTCATTCTTCTATTCATCTAGTAACTCAATGAGTGTTGATAACTAGCGTGGATTAAACTGTATCTCCTCCAAACTTAACAAACTTTAGAAGGAAGTTAGGTATATTGTCATGCAACCAGGAAGAGAATAGAAAGCCCAGAACATGAGTTGGTAAGACCATATTGTGTGTGTGTGTCTCTGTGTGTGGTTGTATGACCAAAATATTGTGTGCATGTCTCTGTGCGTGGTTGTATGTTCTTGAGTATCTGTTCTCAGATAGTATTTGGGGATCCAACATTTGTGGAGCATTTTTAACTCTATTCTAGAATTTTCACCAAAGTGTTGTTACCTTGAGAGACATGAAGATCATATATGTAAAGTTCTATAGCTCAGTTTTGAAAGTAGCAACATTTTTTTCATTTAAATTCCATCAGCCAAAATGCAGTCATTCAGATACATCTAACTAAGGAAGTCTGGGAAATATCTCACAGTGTACTTTGGAAGAAACTGTTAACATTGGGTTGATTCCTGTCTACATTCTCTGAGCAGAACACTAACTACTACTTCCTGCTAACTTCTTAGGATGCATTAGTCATTTATTCTGGAAAAAAACAGCAAAACCTTTCAGCACTCTGAGTTTCAGAAGTCAAAACAAATTAACAAAAAGAAAATTGTCAGCTTACTGCTTTTGAACCCATGGCACAAGATCGCTCTCAACTCCAAAGCCTTCCGGATAGTGTATGTGTAATAGCTTTCTTTTATTTATTGAAGTAATTCTGTTTTTATTTTAAGTAAAACTTATTGTCTACTACAAAGGGCCTTTTGACTCAAGAGGAGAATATTAGCTTAAGGAACAAAGTGACAAATGTTCTGCATGTACAGAGGGTCAGAATCCAGCTGAATGGGAAAAGCAATTCTGTTAAATAGTTTTCTAGACTTTTGTCTTCTCAGCAAAGCAGGAACAAAGGTTTTTTTTTCTGTTTTGTTTTGCTTTGTTTTGTTTTTCCACTCCAAGTAAATAAGCATAATAAATTTATGAGTTATGTCATATGGCAAACTTTGGCATCAAAGACAGTATGCAAACAATCTTGCTGTAGAAAAGTGATAAGAAAATGAATATTGTCTAGTATTGCCTAGCTTTAGATTAAAGCAGATTTACTACAGAATAGGTCTAGCTTTGATTTTTCACTGAGTGTATTAAAATATATTTTGAGGTTACTGCTAACAATTCAAGAGGGCTTACAAGGAAATGTGAGGGTGTTCTCTGTGAATTGCTTTGCACCTAGGGTCCATATTAATTTTAGATAGAATTCACAGCTATATTTGGGGGAAATAATCAACCTACATGTCTGCTGTAGGCTATCATTCCTATGGGAAATCGTTCATTCTTTAATTTTATTAATATAACTCCAGAATGTTATAATTAGAAGTGTTAACAACCATGTTTTAATTGTAAAGTCAGTTAAAATAAATGCTATATTTAGTACTCGCATAGAGAATTCATTTGAGAGATTTCAAAGCATTCACAAGATCGATCAATTGGACAACGATGGTTCTGCAAGGTGTAGATATGTTGGTATTCTCCTCTAGCCAGAGATTGTGTTTGTTCTTACATGCTGGTTTTGGGAGTAAGTCAATGCTCTAGTTTCTGTCCTAATTCTGTGTTAAAAGTGGCATGTTTCTAAATACACATTAAAGTGACTCAGACAAAATGAATTGCACTCATAAACCAAAATTGAAATCTTGTTGAATTGAAACGCCTTTGTACAGTTACTTAAAGATTTTTTTTTGAAGTGGATCTCACCTCTGCAATCTTTGAGGAACCACTCTGCAGTAGGTATTGTACCAAAAACGTGGCACAAATAAAACTAGCGGTTCAGTTCTATTTAATTCAACTTTACATCTAAGAGAAATGACGATCAGAAAATTTAATGGCCTAACTCCTGCAAGCATTAACCAGTGGTTGAACTCCAGATTTGTCTCGCCTCATCTCCCATATTCCTTCCCTAATTCAAGATAGTTAAAAATGCTAAGAAAATAATATAGCCAGATAAATATATTGGAGGTGAAACCAAATTGATAGTGATTTTGATTAATTTAGTGTTGAGAATAAAATATTTTAAACATAATGAGTTCACAGTCTAAGGCATTCTTTGGGATCATTAATTATTTGCTTCACCTATCAAGGTTTGCCAGGTAATGCTTTTTCTTGTGTGCCTTCTTATCTGGAAAGACTTTCCCTTCTCTGCCTGACAAACTCCAAATTTCCTTTTCTGGGTTTCTTCTTTCTTTTAATCTTTGAATAATTCATTGCTCCTATTGTATTCTCTTTGTAGCTTCTGTTAGAAAATTGACATGTTATTGTTGGTTATTTAAGTGTTCATTTTCCCAACTGGATTGTGAGTTGCTGCAGGAACTTCTCACAATGCCCTAAATAATTGCTGCTCACAGTGGGCGGGTTAAGAACTAGGTGATAAATATCTTTCACTTATTCAAATTAAATAAGTATTGTGTTTTAATGGGGAAAACATAGGACTGTGTGAGTCACTGAACTAGACCTCTATTTTCTCTTCCGTAACTGGAGGATGTCAGTCTAGATGACTTCCAATGTCTATTATTTTCTGATAGACCCATGGGCTATGCTTTTACTATCACTAAGAAATACATACAGGCTCAACTAAGCTTTGACTTTTGGCTTCCTTTATGTATTTTTCCATTTCCATTGTATGAGACAAGACCAGAACTCATGCCTTCATTATTATGACAAAAATAAAATGACTATAGGTATAGGGAAAACAGTAAATGTTTTAATCTGATTTCATTTCTCTGTGACAACTGAGAAGCCTTCAGTAGAGAACTTTATTTTGTCTTTTCCATTGTGTGGTTCTATGTCATTAGGAAAATCATCTACAACTAGGAGTCTGCTTTCTATTACAAATTTTTTCCACTTAGCCAGATCTCCCATAAGTTTGCTTTGAAGCCTGATCATTTTAAAAACTATTATTTAGATTAACTGATTATTACCTATCATTTTGAGGATTTCTTTGAACATCATATTAAAATCATTTCCTCTAAAAAATGATCAGAACAAAACTCATATTTTCTTTCATTTATCAATAAAATATAGATTTAATGTAGCTACCATGGCTTGTATGCAGCAAAAAGTAACCTCATCTAAATGACCCGAAGTGATTAAACCAAAATTACTCATCTGCAATATCGGATGTCAAGAGATCCAGGAAAGGAGTGAAGGGTAGAAGAAAACACTTCTGTTTGGCCAGAGTAATGCATTAAGTGTATTAAACAATTATTCCAACTTCCATATAATTTCTGGCTTTCAAGGTCCCTTTCTTCTTTTATAATAGCAAATCTTTAAATGAAACATCATAATTGCACAACCATAAACATGATAATGTTTTCCACATGTGTCTGGTCTTGGGGTATCTTTTAAGTAAAAGGTCAATTTATCTAGAATGTTCTACCAAGACATTTTTAGATCTTGCTTATTGGTTGAATAAATTGACACTATCAAATGTCTATGAAGTAACTCAGAGAGTATACCAAATAATGAACATCATGAAGATTTTATCTGTAGCTTTTATTACTTACCAAATATACTATCCAGAATTGGTGGAGAGAGGTAATGGATAATTTAAGCGTCTTCTTAAATTAGCATAGAAAAATGTTAGGCAGCAAGATTTTCTTCCCTAGATTGCTACCCATTTGAAAAGTGGCTGTGATCAAGAGTATTTACAGCTCCCTATAAGCCATATTAGTGACGGAGTTTTAAATCCAAAATCTCTGGCTAATATTACTGTCTCCTTTCAAGTCGGAGCTCAATGCCTAAAAGCTGGTCAATAAACATTTTAGTGCCTCTCTTTTCCAGTGATCTGAACTCAATAATTTTACTTTTCAATAAGCTGCAAAATGGGAAGTGAGAGAATGATTTATAAAGCTTGGCTATGCATGGCCAGATAAGAAAGCTTTAACTGATGCTGCAGGATTCTCTCTAATGAAGTACAAGTTGCCAAGGTAAGTTTAGGTAAATGAAGCTCATGTCACATTATGTTATAGTGAAAAATAATGACAGACCTATCCCGGGAGATGGAGGTTAATTCAGTAATGCTGGTGTCACACAATGTAGTGTAGGTAACTGCACAATGATAAAGCAGATGCATTAGTGTTATTTCTATACATGAGTTCATAATACTGCAACACATTCGTGGAATCGGTGCCAATGAAACACGGTGGCTTGCTTTGTTCAAGTTGTCACTGAGGCCACATGTAGATCATCCTTCTGAGCCATCAATTCCTTTCAAGTAAAACTCCTCCATTCAATACCAGCTCTTACTCAGATGGGACTGTTAACCTTAAAACCTAGAGTGTTTTTGCCTCTTCAATACATTCCTGAGGCTATGACTGAACACTATTTTGGTAATGCTCCTTTTCAGGGCTGTTACTGAAATGAGAGGGTTGTCACCCTCTGTATCTCTCAGCTGCATTGCAAACTGGAAATTTAAGTGTAGAAGACTGGGAAAACTCAGTGTGTCATCCAAGCAGGAACATGGAAAGGTTTGGAAATCTCTGTGTAGTTGGTGATTTCAGCTTAGAAGGTCAGGGGTTGACTGTGTGTGAAAGGAATAATTACTTTGTGTTTATTCTGACATTTCTCTGTGGAGAATGCTGACAGCCCACTACAGATCTAGGAAAGGACCATGAGGAAAGGGAGGAGGAGATAATTGCTCTGTCAAATTTGATGTCAAACTTGCCTAACAAAGACTCACTGGAGTTTTCTCCGTCCCAAAGTTCTAGATTTCTATGTATAATTATATTTTAAAACAACAATAAAAATGAGAATAAAGGAGTGTATACACACAGATGCTAAGAAGGAAAACACATCAGAATTCTCCAACCAAACATGGTTAGCCTGTCGTGAACAATCTAAATTGCCATTTTTGAAACTGAACCAAGAATTCTTTCTAGGACTTTCTCGGTGGCAAACATGCTTGCGCTCTGAAATGTAAAGACAACTTGTCCTTTAGAAGATGATTTTTTTTTTCACAAACTCCCAACAGTATTAGACTTTAGCAAAAGGCATGCACCTGTAAAAATGACTAGTTGTTACATATGATAGATTATACACAGTTAAGTATCCTGTTTAGAACTTTGATGCTGATTATTATCTTAGTATCTCATCTTAATGCATTTCTTTTGCAATTTATCTTGCTCTTATCTGTACATTTTTAGGTCTTTCTTCTTGATCCTTTCTCCCAGCTCCCTATCCTTTCTTCTCCTCTCTAACCCCACTCTCTCCTTCCCTTACTCCTTTCCTTACATCTTTCTTTCCTAGCTGGCACTTTCTGGGCTCCAACTAGCTGTTTAAAACTTAGAAGTTATACTCTCCAGGTTTTTTCTCATTGGAGAGGCTAGTGTAATTAGGGAAATGTTACAAATGAAGTTAAGTCTGGACTTACCTATGGATGCCCACATAACATGACAAAAAGACGCCATTTTGAACCAGGTGCTGCATATAGTTGGCAGATGTTGATTAAGGGGTATCTTGGAAAGAGTGAAGCAATAGTGCCCAGTGTTTTATTTTTAAAATAATATATTAGGGGAAAATTAAACATTGAAGCTCCAAAAAAAGAACAGTTGGCAGAGTTGGCAGCTACTCCATTCTCCACCTTCTCCATTTCCCAATTTAGAAGGCTTGACCTAGTTAAATCTTAATTTGTTAATTACAGGTATCAAACATTAGCTACAATAAACTACTCCAATTACAGTATTTAAAGCATGAAAATAAAAGTCTTGCCACATGAAAAATAACATTCTTTAGCAGGACGGGTGTGCTTTGCAGCACCATTCAAGCCTAGCTTTTCTAGCACTGCAGAATTTTAGTAAGTTATATAGTAAAAAGGCTTTCCTATTAAGCATCTTTTCTATACCAACAGCTAAGCTATATATGATATATCAAAAGGAGTAATATTATTTTTGTATCTTTATGAAAGTTCCTTAATTAAAAAAATAAACAATTTGGGAAGAGGGATCAGCAATAATCTCTACTAAACATGCTCAGGCAGGTGCTATGTTTTTTATAAATGGTAGAGATCCTGGAATTTCAAGTAAGCATAATAGTGTGTGAAATAAACAGAATGCACCAGACAAGTGAACAAGGTCATTTCAGACTTTATTGAGATATTTTCTGTCCTTGAAAACTAAAAAGGAATGTGTAGCTGAAAAATCTCTTCATTTTTCCTGAATTAAGTCCTAAAGAACCATTTCTCCTTGCAGGAAAGGCTTAAAGGCTTCTGAAAATCTCTACAGGAGATGGATTAAAATGCATTGATCTTCCTAACTATTAACCTACTTTTTTGAAAATTCCTCATTAGGAAGATCAATGCATTCATTAGTTCCATCATTATAACGAAATGCCCAAACATAGGTAATTTAGAGGGTAGAGAGAAGTTACTTTGGTTCTGGCATTGAAAGTTCAAGACTGGGGAGACCCATTGTTTGGGCAAGTAGCTGTGGTAGATATCAGAAGCATGTGTTGGACTGAGTGGTCTGTTCAAAGTGGTCTGTTCATACTTCAGCCAGGAACCAGTAGAGCATGACTATAATCCTACCTACTCAAGAAACTGTGATCTAAGGATCACAGTTCAAAGCTAGCCCGGGCAGGAAAGTCCTTGAGACTCTTATCTCCAATTAAACCACAGAAAACTGTAAGTAGTGCCATGGCTAAATGTGGCCTTTAGCTAAAGAGATCAGGGACAGTGGCCATGAGTTCACGCCCTACAACCACCAACAAAAAACAAACAATGATCATACCTGGCAGGACCTAAGGATTTTTCCACAGGGCCTTGTTTCTTCCAAGGCCTTCCAAAACTGTCATCCCCAAGGTACTAACCATAGTCATATCATAGCCATGACTTTTTGATATATTTTCTATGTACTACCTGTTACCCATCCTGCTCTTTTCCCAGTTCTTACAGTGCTCCCTCTGAGTTCTGTAATCATTTTCTGTACACACAAGACTTCAATGTGAAGGATTAGGTGGGTCTAATTTTCTGTACATGCAAGACTTCAATGTGAAGGATGAGGTGGGTCTAATTCAAATTTGCTTGCTCAGATTTCCTAGCACAGAATCTGACATATAGCAAGCCCCTTTGTGTATTAGTTTCTTCATCTGACACAACAAATACAATAGAAATATAAAAGCCATATTGAAATAGTGGAAGGATGGAATAAATTTCATTTCCAGTCATTGACATTCTCTCAAAATATTCATGTAACCTTTTGCATTGCATTTTCCAGTGTCTTCAAAGGAATAGGTACAAAAGAGAAGCAATTATGTTTTAACAAAGCAGCAGTACTGAGAAGAAAGTTCTATGTTCATTATTTTAGAAATTTTGCTTTTATGGTTGTACTTCTATCTAACAGGTTTGCTTCTTTGAAACTCATTAAATTGTTAGCTTAAATTGTTTGCAGCTTGATTAGCCAACATTAAAGGATCTCCACATTTCCTTGGAAAGTATGATTATTATGACTCAAGAACATTTTAGTTCTAATAGAAGAGTAATAACTCTTAGGTCTAGAGAATTTTCTTTATTTCTCCAGAGGAAAAACATGCTAAAGTCCATTTCATTTAAAAGGTGTTTTGCTGTGGGTAACATTGATTAAGATGCATTTTACTCATAAACCAATATGGTAGATTGCAGTCACTTGGTACAACTACTTAAAGATACTAAAAGGCAACAAAAAGTAAAAGATTTTTTGTTCTATTGGTATTTCTTCCTTTCACCCATCCCTGCTTCCTTATCTATGTAACTATTGTTGCACATATAAGACAATAGCTGCCCCAAATTGAATATTTATTGCAGGCACTACTCTAAATGGGCCTCTTACATGATCTCATCAAATCTCCACAATCAAACTTGTCTGGTAGTAATTTTACATCTCAATTTTCAGGTAAGAAAATCAAAGCTCAGAAAGATTACATTTCCTCATGTCACATGGACATACAGAATAGTAGAATAAAGATTCCTTATGGAGTGTATCTGATTCAAATGCTTTTACAAACTGTTTAATAGTTGACTTATAAGCTTTGGAAGCTCAGTATATACTGTGCTGAAATGACTCTTAAATGAACTGAACTTGGCTAATAAATGAATCTATAGAGTGGGGAGTAAAGAATTTCATCTTTCTTTTGTATGGGGTGAAGTTTGATTGAGATACTTTTAAGGTAATATTATGTGGCATATCACTATCTCTCTTCAGAATTGGGTAGAGTTTTATTTTAGTGCCTTTAAGTCAGGAGCATGGACCTGGATGGAACAAGAGTTCAGCTTTGCTAAGCATTAAATTTTGACACCAGGCAAGTTCCTCCACCCCTTTCTGCTTTAATCCCCATATCTATAATAAAAGTATAAAAATAGCACTCACGTAATGATGTTGTTTGGGAGTTATTTTCTATATTTAAATTGCTTAGAATACTGGCTAAAAATGGGGAAAAGTCAACACAGCTAAACTACTTTTTTCTTATCTTTAAATAATCCCAGTCCTATTTTTAACTGTATGCATACAACATGTGCAGGGGAAGGATGATAGAGAATACAAAGAGAAAGAAGCAACACAAATCAGAAAGCTTCATCAGAAACAAAAAAAAATCACAAATACATACATTCTCTGTGGTGGTGTGAATTGAATTTGGGGCCCCTTTCATTCTAGCAAAGTATTGTGCCATTGACCCATATCCCCAGCCCCATAGATTTGTTTCTAAAATAATTATGTTTTCTTTCAAGGTGCTCAGTTTTCCAGCAATCTCTCTAACAGGGAACATAACAGGATTCAGTTTCTATATGTGGCTTGGTTGGCAAGTGTACTGAGGAGAAATACCCCTTTATTCCTTCCCCTGTGATTCCTACTTCCATAAAGGCCGGTGTCATGCTTTGAGGCTGTTCCTGCCAGAATTTGTTCCCTAACAACTTTATCAAGTTCCATTCTGATGCCTTGAGGTTTTGGCTTGTCTTGGGAACTTCCTGCTCTATGCATCTTTATAATTTATGACATTTCTTAAGGACAAATCCAGCCTTGTGTTTGCAATACACACTCAATTTTCTCATTCTGTCCCTCTAGCTGTGTGGAATAGCCACAATCTGCAATTTCCTTTCTTTTGTAATTGTACCAAAGGGTTACAGTTCTACAAGTCAGTTTATGAGAACTAATTCTTCTTGGTTGCTGTTATCCCTTTCTTCATTCTTCTCCATTTCTCCTCTCAACTTACAAGTTTAGTTTTTAGGTTACTTGCTGAGACTGGGCTTTAGAGTCTCCATCACTGGCCTTACTTATAATGAGAAACTTTCTCTTAGGAAAGCCAAGGTCCTCAGCTCATCTGTGTGAAAACTCTCTCCCCCGTCATTCCAATCACTTATTGTTTCTTCAGCCTTTGTTGTTCTTACATCATTGTCCTGCGCACTCTAACCAATCCACTTGCCTGTGTTATTTTAAATCACTTTATAAATATTTTAGTCAAGTGCTTTGTGTTTTTTGGTTTGCTCAGTCTCCTGTCTATCAAATGGGACTGAGTATAATGTCAGTCTCATAGAAGTATCATGGTAAAAGTATCAGCAAGTATTGGGAAATCTTAAGCCAGAAAGCAGACTCTATTTATGGTTACAAGACAACATTTTACCTACACTAATCTGAATGTGCTTTAGGGTTTTCTTTTTGTCTTTTTGAGATTCTGCAAAGGTTCACTTGGTAAAGCAGAGCAAAGTAGGGAGAAAAAAGAAAAGGAGAAAGAGTAACCCCTCACAGACAGGAGGTAGAAGCCATGGACTCCAAGCTTTAGATTTTCATAAATTAGGTTATCCTAATAGTTCTTAACCCTATTAGACTTGCTGTCCCCTTCTTTTTTCTAAAGATCAATTTTAATGACCCTTTTTCTAACTTAAAATGAAATACATAAATAATTTATATCTCACAATAATTATACAAAATGTTATAGTACTCCAAATGAAACAGAGATATGAAATAAAAGGAAAGTGATTATGATGAATTAATGTGAACTTCAATATAAACATAATTAGGAATGAGTACACTAGCAGACTATTTACAATGAGTAAATTTGGATTAAAAAAAGAAGGTGAAAACCTTTTCCACTAAAGAATACAGGATAAAAGAATATCAGTATATGAAATTTGAAATAAAGCTAATATAAATAATGACATACAATGTATAGAGAGGAATACCACTCCAATTGAAGCAGAATGTGCATGCCAAGATATCAAGCTGACTGGACAAATACACATAGAAGATTTGAAAAGGTAATAAAACTGAGGAGATAAGAGAAACACACCACATCAAACTAGGTAGTGCAAGGCTAATCATGTATATATTAATAACTAAAGTCTCTGTTGATTTAAAAACTGTTTTCAAAAGTTAGTGGAGGAAATACTATTCATTTAAAAAGAATCTTTGGCTAGTAGGAAAAATGTAAATGAGAAGGAATTTAATTCACTTTTATTAAAGTGTTCAGTTTCTGAGTATATTGGAGTATGTGACATGAAGAGAGCCCAAGGAAACGGCACAAATTAGCTAGAAACATGGCCTTGTTTTATGGTATTAGAGTAAAAATCAGTAATAATCATAGCTTGTACCATGAAGTAGTCTTGTCTCCTGTTTAGTAGTATCACCTGTTATTGTCAAATAAAAAGAAAACTCTGGCCAACCAATTTAGAGATGGAAAAATAAAGAACAGTATGGGATGGAAATGCTAAACACAGTTGCAGATTACATATCCATAACCATAATACATCATGTGCAATACATTTTGATAAAAATTTATGAACAACTGGCAAATGTCATGAGGATATGATATTTGAAATGCATCTACACACATACACATGACTTTCACTGATTTTCACTGAACTTTCAGATGACTCTTACTTTTCATTTTATGAATTCTTCACTTGATTTGTGAAATATAACATTTCATATGATTCTGAAAACTATGTCTAAGTCTTTTTTTTTACATGAACAACTTATTTAATTTATATTCAAGTAATGGGAGTTTGGGGCATACAGTTTTCCATGTCTTTATCACAAATACATAATACTGTATATTTTAAAATACTGTACATTTTAAAAGAGGAAAGTCATATTAAAGTTTATAAGTAGTTGGGCACCAGTGGCTCATGCCTATAACCCTTTCTACTCAGGAGGCTGAGATCTGAGGGTGACGGTTCAAAGCCAGCCCAGGTAGGAAAGTCTGAGAGATTCTTACTGCAAATTAACCACCAGAAAACCAGAAGTAGCTCTGTGGCTCAAATAGTAGAGAGCTCCCATTGAGTTGAAGAGCTCAGGGATAGAGCCCAGGCCCAGAGTTCAAGCCTCACAACTGACAAAAAAATAAATAAATATAAATATATATATATAATATATAATTGATATTGATAATGACTGGTGGCCATAGACTGCATTTAAAGGATCTTACATTTTCTGTGCATCAAAAATATCATCTTATTCTGAATATAGACTGGTAGATTGTTTAATTTTTTATTTGGCTTATACTAAAAACATAATTTAGTTGTTGATTATTTGGGAGAAAAATTTCAAAGAATTTAAGTAGGAAATAGAATGAAATAATAAATAATACTTTCCTTTATTTTGAACATAGAAAGTCAAGTCCAGACCAAAGATTCAAGCATCACAAAAATTTTTTCTTCCCCATTTCGGCATTTTAAAGGCTCAATGATTCTGTTCACAGAAAAGTAGCATTGTAGGTTATCTATAAAGTATAATTCTAGAGGATTTTGATAAATACAGAAGTTATCAATATATATAAAAATTGAAGATGGCTATCCAAAAGTACATGCTTATAAGTATTTTAATAACAAAGAAATAAATTGAATAATAGGAAATCAAGATTTGTTTAATTTCCAAACTATGGAAAAATACTTATGCTCATAATTAAAAAGGGAAAAAAAGCCAAAAGGTTACAAAGATGAGCCAGGTGCTCATACCTATAATCCTATCTATTCAGGAGGCTGAAATACGAGGATCACGGTTCAAAGCCAGTCTTAACTGGAAAGTCCATGAGACTCTTATCTCCAATTAACTACCAGAAAACCAGATGTGGTGCAGTGGCTCAAAGTGATAGAGTGCTATACTTGAGGGAAGAAAGCTCAAGGACAGTGCCCAGGCCCTGAGTTCAAGCCCCATGGCTGACCAAAAAAAAAACCAAGTTATAAATTCCACTCTTTTTATTTTTGGAGTCCCTCCAAAGAGTAATCTAAGTTTCAGATACTAAATAAAAATTGACATGTAATGAGTTAAAAAACAACATATTTTGATCTCAAAAAGAGGCTACTAGCACATTCTTCTTTGTGCCAACCTGAGTTTAAACACATCTATAACTCAAACACACTCAAAAGTAAAATATATCTCTATGATCGAAGAATAGGAAGTTAACAAGATTAAAGCCCTAACCAGGAAAATAAAAACCCAGAGATTTGTACTGGTCATAAAAGGCTAGATATTCAGGTTAAAAACCTCTATCAGAAAAATAGGAGAATGCCACAAAATACTGTTATGAGGGGCTACCTTTTCACTTACAGAATTTTTATAAAATTTATGGCAGTCTCTAGGATAGGGAATTTTCAGTGGTGATTCTCAAAGGTCTGCTTTTAAGATAAAAATTTTACTTTTAATATCAAAGCACCAGAAGCTCAAGATTTTTCCCTGTTGAGATGACATTTTGCAGGTAAATTTATTGTACTTGACAAGGGATAGGTTTACAACTCTGGCTCCTGACTGACCTGGTTATATCCCAAATAATACAAGTCTCACAGTGACTCTCCCTCACAACTCTCTTATAGCATGAGTCTAATTCCTGGAAGTACCCTATATAACATGGCGATTTCCCCAATAATTTGTCAGTAAGTGGCTTGCCACACCTAACACTCTCTCTCTCTCTCTACATATATACATAAATATATATATATATATATATATATATATACACATATATATGTCTCTGTGGCCTACCCATCTATCCCAGTCAATTGTTGACTTCATGTGTTCAGATCTGCTTGGGGGAAAATGCTGTAAAAATATACTCAGTGTTTTAGAATTCTAGAGAAAGAACAGTTCAAGTTTTATAGGCTCAAACTCATATACAATTGGACTCAGAGGTGTTTTCAACTCCATGTGAGGGGATAGAGGTCCATGGTCTTCTTTCCATTATTTTTCATATAAGATGTATGTTATACAATTAGTAGTAAAATCCCTTCTTTTTATATTTTTTATTGTAAAGATACAGATGGGTTACTGCTACTTGAGTAAGGTAATGAGTACATTTCCTAGCAAGCATTGTTACCCTCTCCTTTGTTTTTCTCCTACCATCCCTTCCCTCCCTACCTCCACAACAAGTTGTAAAGTTCATTTTCAACATAGTGTCTTGTACATCTCATTTTTACAATGAGTCAACTTGTATCCTTGTTTCAGAATTTTGTTATCTCCCTTACCCTCCTCAAATTAGAAAAATGTATATACAAGATACAGGACACCGAATCAAATACAGTGACAACGAGGGTTATACCATAGGGGGAAAAACATACAAAAGAAACAAAACACCAATGAGATATACAAGTAGTTATGTGGAAAAATGAACTTTGGTTGTGTGGGGGAGAAGGATTGGGTGGGGGGGGCGGGGGAGGGAGGACAGGAAGGGATGGGAAGGGGAAACAAAGGAGGAGGCTACAATGCTTGATAAGAAATGTACTCATTATCTTGCCTATGTAATTGTAACCCCTCTACTGTAGTAGTTTCACAATAAAAATTTAAAATAAAAAAGAAACAAAAAATCACATAGTACATTAAAAACAACAGCAATAAAGAAAAAAACCTTTTGTGTCCTGGGGTTCATTTCACATGTACATATGGTTATATGTACACAGCTTTTGACCTTATCTGCTTGCTGGTAAGATTATCCTAGATGTATTTTAGTTATTGTAAATAAGGGAAACCATGAGATCTATGTTTCTTTGGATCTGGCTTGCTTCACTTGATAGAATTTTTTCCAAGTCTTTCCATTTCCTAACAAATGGGGTGGTGTCAGACCCTTTTTCATAATTGGAAAGATTGAAGCTCTGTCATTTAGAAGCAAATAGTTTGTATCTGTGATCTACTTTATCTGCATCTATGATTTACTTTAGTTACAAAATGGGCATAATACTATTAACTTTACACAAATTTATAAACATTGAAAACAATGGAAGAAGAGGAAGTGAAGGAGAAGGTGGTAGTGGAGGAGGAGATAGAGACAGTGAAGGAGGAGAAGAAAAAGGAGGAGGAGGAGAAGCAGGAAAAGAAAATGGAAGAGGAGAAAGGATTGACATATAGGAACGGAGCTTAATTTAACAATTCACAAGCTAAAGTTAGATATTTGTTGGTTTCCTACTTTTGAAACATTTTTAGCATTATCATAAGTAAAAATGAAGATAATTATATTAAAGTCCTCATTTATATAATATTTCACAACAGAATTCAGGAGAAGCAAAAATTTTTCTCAAATGTCTGTCCTTTAGTTCTGGATTGTCAGTGATCTCATAGCTATTTTCCACAGTTTAGAGGTGTCATATGAGCTGCGATCCTATTTTTCTTTTTTTTTAAATTAGGTCCTGGCATTGTCCCTGAGCTTGTGCTAAGACTAGCACTTTACCACTCTGAGCCACAGCTCAACTTCCAGTTTTAAGGCGGTGAATTGGACTTCCTTCAGACTAGCTTCAAATTGCCTTCCTCAGATCTCAGCCTCCTGAGTAGCTAGGATTATAGACATGAGCTACCAGTGGCAGGCTAAAATTTCGTTTTTTACTTACAAAATTTAAGTGTTCAATATGGCATATGAATTGAATGGCTACTATCTTTGTTATGATTATGATATGGAGATTAAAGCTGATATACTAGAGTTGAAGAAAGAGAAAATAAACAACAGTAGCCCTTAAATAGAGGAAATATTGTTCAATTCCTTATATCAAATAAAAGGAACAGATCTGACATGCATTTGTAACTAAATTTTGTGCCCTTCTTTTAACCTATAGGGCCACAGGATGATAATGGGGAGTAAGATGAGGTAAGGAGAATGGATTGCTTTCCTTCTGTGAAGGAGGAAAGACAAGTCAAATCTTTCTCTATACAGAAAATGTCATGTGAACAGAGCAAAAGCAGCTCTATTTGCAATTCAGGAAGAAAACTCTCACCAGATATAAAATATACCAGCATCTTGATCTTGGAATTCTGTAGCAAACGAATGGCTGTTTTGTTTTTCTTTTTTAAGTACCTACCTCATTGATGATATTTTGTTATGACAAACATGAGACAGCAGAAATTGCTGTCATTTTGAATGAAGAGCTTCTCTCCATTTGCATTTGCAAAAGATATCTTAATTTTCCATTCTTATCTGGCTGTTGAACACACTGCCCATGCTATACTGGAGCTGAGCAGCAGTCCTGAACTCAGTCTCTCAGTCATTATGATGGTATACTTGAAATACATGCTTTGCTTCCTAGGTTATTGTAACATCTATCCCTTAGAAAGTTAGTACAAAGGCTGAATTCTGATCTCAAGGTAAACTTACCCTCACGTAAAGAGTTTGGTTCCCTTCATTGTATTCATAAACTACTTTGTAACAAATAGTTAAAGATAATTTTTAAAACGTAAAATATATTAATGTAAGAAATAAAGAAAAAAGAGTTTGGAGTGATACCTAGCTCATTCTGAAATTTCTCATTAGATAGAGTTCTTTAAAACTCCTTGCCTTCATTTTTTTGGAAGTCTGATATAAGCACAAGGAGAATTAGTGTTTCTTTCCTTGCTCCTTTCGTGCACCCATTTCAGATCTTTCTGGAACAGTAATTTTTTTTTTTTGGTCAGTCATGGGGCTTGAACTCTGGTCCCCAGTTCTATGCCTCAGCTCTTCAGCTCATGGCTAGTGCTCTACCACTTGAACCACAGCACCACTTCTGGCTTTTTCTGTTTATGTGGTGCTAAGGAATTGAACCCAGGGCCTCATGCATGCAAGGCAAGCGCTCTACCACTGAGACACTTTCCCAGCCCATGGAACAGTAATTTGAGGCCAAACCCAGGCATTGCCTTTGAGCAATGGGATTTTCTCTCCAATATCAGATTTCAATATTAGAATTGGGCTGAAGAGTCATTATATGCTTATAATTGATTCATTTTCTTGGTTTTTGCTGCTAGAAGCTTCTATACAAACCTGAAATATTTAGAGAAAGCATTTTGGTTTAGGTCATTAAGTCTCTATTTTTTACCAGCTTTATTTTTCTTTTGATTCATTTTTGGACTTTAAAAAAATTATGATCATTTATGCATGTATGAGAGTTGAGTGTATCTATGGAAAAAGGCAGGAAGAAAGTAAATACAAACCTCAATTATAAATAAAAATGGAGAAAATGAGTACTAGGATAGTAATGAACGTTTCCTGATTTCAATTGATAGATCCTTATTCTGATGTTTCCTATTAAACATTTTATCCTCATCCTCTAATATTAAACCTCAAATGAATATAATGGAAAAATCTCTACCTAAAAGGAAGGGTATGGAAAAATTCCAAATGGCTTAATAAATCAGGGCTGAAATATAACCTGGAAAGTATAAAGTAAGTCAGCTTAATAAAATTTCAATATTAATACTGGAGATGTGGCTCAAAGGGTAGAGTGCCAGGTAAGCAAGCAAAATGAGCAAGTGTAAGGCCCTGAGTTTAATCCCCAGTATTAGTAAATTATTATTAATAATAATGTCAATATCATTGGCAAAAAATTGAAACCCACAAACTGAAAGATAGATAGATGTGGGTATCCTTTCTGTAATCATACTAACTATAAGGGAAAGGCAATTTTGTCTTTCAGGAAGAGGAACTATATCATATTTGAAAAATGAAAATTTAATACTGTTATTGCATTTCCCCTCCCCCCCAAATCAATGGAAAAGTGTTACTTATCAGGCCAGAACTTGTGAGGACATTATTATTAAAATATTAGGTACCTATTAAAATGTATCTAAAGGAAGATTACTTAAGCTATTAAAATGTGACTGTAGAGGGTTATAGAAAGAGTGGCTGATACAATTTTAGGCTTTAGCTTCTCAAGAACTCTGGGGTTAGTGTAACGTTAATTCTTTAACAAATCAAAAGATATCACTACCCTTGATATCACAGCTCTAACAAAATCTGGGATGAAAGAGCTAAAATCCAATTCTCAACACTTAGACTGGCATGATATAGTGGGAAATTCACACGGTTTTTATGAAGAACAAGTTCTGTCACAGTAGTAGCAAATATCATTCTATTGACAGAATAATGGGCCAGTAAATCAGGAGAAGCAGTAGTTGCAATTTATCTTGACTTTAGAAAGAGTTTGATTCTGTCTTGTATGAAGTATTAATCAAGAAATGGGGAAAGTGTGCTGCAGGGCTCACCGCTCTTAAGTGGATCAGCTTTTGGTCCATTTATTCAATCAGAGGCACTCAGAATATTGCTGCTAATAGCTCAATATGTGTGGAGCTGTAGAATACATAGATATATGCAGTTAAAGCCACAATATAAATATGTCATGAATAAAATAGAAAATAAATTACAATCAATATCTGCCCTACAAATGTTAAATATTAGCATTAGCATAAATAATTGCCCGTGGATCTTTCACTTGGATGCTGTGTTTTATTTCAACAGCCCTTTCTACATGTATATGATATCATTCTAAGGGTGGAATACCTAACAATTCAATTGGCTTACCGGGGAACACAACAGGACACAGAAAAATTGATAAACTGAAATGTAGACACACAACAATTTAGCATAGAGAAGTGGTAAAAACAGAAGAAAGAACTGGTTTACAGCTGATTGTAAATTCATAGTACAGTATTCATCTTACCTAGTATTTATTGTATACTAAAGAGGAGCCAGGCACTGCACATACTTTATCTCTCTTAATGCAGAAAGAACTAGGGAGTTATTATAAAGTATTTCCTAGTCTTGTACAAAGAAGTACAAAGTACACAGAAGCAGAAGAGCAGAATTTAGGGATTACCCAATCCAGACTTCCTCAGGTAAAGATATTCCTATAAAACTTGCCATAAATATGTTGAGATGATACAAACACAGTAGAGAAAACCCAGGGAAGAGATTCCTTGACAATAATATAATGAGATTGTTCTGTTTTGCTTGGTTTCTATGACAGAGAAGGGTTACCAAGTCAAAGAAATAGCAAACAAAGGGTAAAACAGGTATGCTATTTAAAGTGTTACTAGATTCAGTGAACAGACTTGAATGATGGCTTTAAACAGTTGCACATTAGTGTGGAAGAGAAGATATTTAATAAAGACCAAAAGGGCACATGTGCATACATGTGTACATGTGAGTGTTGGAGATTGAGTGAATCTATGTCTGATGGTATGTAAGTGTGTGTGTTTGGTGCATGTGTGTGTTGGTGCATGTGAATGCATGCATGTATGCATACATGTGTGTTCATGTGTATGTTGGTATGTGCACATGTGTCAGCATGTGTGCAGCTATGTAGTGGGTGTGTGGGTGAGAGTCTGTGTGTGTTGGTGTGAAGCAAACTGAAATGAGAAGCACAAACCATCTGAGGTATCTGGTCACAAATATTATTAAAGTAGCAAAGTAAGCAAAGCCATCAAAAGACATATATTGTGTTTAACAATCTGAAAGAAACTCAAATGAAAAGGGAAGGCTTGAAGGGTAAAGCAGAAGTGGACAATAATGCTTAGTTCTAGGAATCAAAGTGGATTCTGGGGTAGGACCCTTGGAAGAGAAGAACAAGTATACATAGCTCAGCTATAACTAGGATGATCAGACAAATATGGAAAGAGAGATTCTAGCATGCAGGTACAGGTAACTGGAAATAAAATGGCATAGGCTTAGATTTAATAAGAATAGAGCTAAGAATAGAATATAGCTACAGTTAATAAGAATATAAATTAGAAATCCTTTACCTATTCATGTGTGTGAAAATGTCGATAGGTAAACATAAAATCATTCTCCTTTTGACTGTGTGTGTTTATTCTCCCTATCTCGGATTCCCTAGGAAAATCTTTGCATACTGCTGCCCTACATTTTCATATAGCCATGAGAGCCTCTCAGGCCTTCTCAGCAGGATTTCTAATAAAAAGCTTGAAATCATGAACTATATTCTGGTTTGACCCAGAAAGCTTTGACATTCAAAATCAGAGCTGACTGAATGGCTCAGTCAAGATGCAAGTCTAAATTAATTGGGAAATATGATTATAATGACTCTTGAGAGGAGGGATAATATATTGGAGGGTTTTTTTTATTAAAATTGTATCTTTGTAATTTAAATGAATAATTGTGAATAAATCAGCTAAAACGAAAATGTGTTCAGGTTAAATAAATTAAATAACCTTTTCAGCTTTTTTTTCTTAGTGATTCAGAAATATAGCTATTTGCTTCTGGAATGAATGGGCCTTAAGACTATTGGTAAGGACATGTTCATGAATGTATAATCACTGTTCTTAGTACAATGCTGAGATAAGTATTTATTGAGTAAATGCTGAGCTGTCTTAAAAGCTTTCAGTTTTATAAGAATTCAAACAAGAGACACAGACACAATAGTAGCATTCACATGCTTAGTTATATTTACCATATGTGATTATATAAAATTACATAGATATCTTTGTTTACTTAGGATATTTCTGAGTACACTGTTAAAGAATCCAGAATTGCTTAATACTTATGTAGCCTATTTGATCAAGAAATTTAAGGAGTTAGAAAAAGGCAGAATTGTGGTTCTTTGTAATGCCCAGTCATTGGTATAACTCAGTATCACAATAAACCATTTGATAATTTTTGAAGACAAAAGAGAAAATGCATGCTTAAATATGCATTTAAAGAGTGGATGGAATTAGGACAAAGCCATTCCCCCGCCTCTCTTCCTTTGTGGAATTTATATTACAGTGATAATATAGATAAGCATATCTTGTACAAATTAACAGGCCAATTCCAGTTCTGACAAACACTATACATAAAAATTATAACCGTAGGTCCAGGCACCAGTGGTTCACGCCTGTAATCCTAGCTATTCAGAAGGCTGAGGTCTAAGGATCACAGCTCAAAGACAGCCCGAGCAAGGAAGTCCATGAGACGCTTATCTTCAATAAACCACCAGAAAACCAGAAGTGACACTGTGGCTCAAGTAGGAGAGTGCTTTCCTTGAGCTGAAGAGCTCAGGGACAGCACCCAGGCTCAGAGTTCAAGCCTCATAACTGGCCAAAAAAAACTGTAACTATAAAAGTGTAAAATGAAATGGGCACTAGTGGTTCATGCCTGTCATTCTCGCTGCTCAGAAAGTAGAGATATAGAGGATCTCACTTTGGAGCCAGACTGTGCCAGATTGTCTGAGAAACACTCTCTCCAAAAGAATGAACACAAAGTAGGACTAGAGGATTGGTTCATATGGTAGAGCACCAGCCAGGTAAGCAAGGGTGAGTTAGTGAGTTCACAACTTACACTGAAAAATAAAAAATGTATAATGAGAAACTTTTCTGGAGGTGATGATAAATGGAGGATAATTTTTAAAGTTAAAACCTAAAACAAAAACAAAAAACCCACAAAGATTAATGTGGACACTATTAAAGAAAAACAGCTGTTGGTAGACAGGGAAGCTGTCTGTTACCATTGGAGGCTGATTTAACTTAACTTTTAAGGAAAAAATATGAGTTCGCTGAGAACATTTTTCCCTTAGACTCTAAAGCTTTCACAGTCCTGAATGTAAAAGAGCCCAAATACAACAGCTATTCTTTTTTTTTTATTGTGAAACTACTGTACAGAGGGGTTACAATTACATAAACAAGATAATGAGTACATTTCTTATCAAGCATTGTAGCTTCCTTTGTTTCCCCTTCCCATCCTTTCCCATCCTTACTGCCGCGCCCCCCCCAGCCAATCCTCCCCCACCTCACCAAAGTTGTAAAGTTCATTTTTACATAATGACTTGTACATTTCATTGTTGCAATGGGTCCACTTGTATCCCTATTTAAATGATTCTTATCCTCTTTGATATACTTAATTTGATATCTACATTAGTTTTCTTTAGCCACTGCAATAAATTGTCTCAAAATTGATAGCTTGAAACAACAGAAATGTGTTATCTAATAAAAATGGAGGAAAAGTGTTAAAGACAGTGAAACCAAGGAGGAAAGTCGGTTAGACTCCATCACCAAGTAACCAGCAAAACATGCTGATTGGAAGCATGGAGGTAAAGCAACAATCATGAGCAAGAAATAGAAGTGACAGTTTAATGTCTTAAGTTCCTGAGTCTATATAAAACAGGAAAACAACAGTATGGCCATGAACTGCTAAAATATAGCAATATTGAAACCACCAGGAAGTAAATATCTTTTTCTTACTTAAACAATATTATTATAGTGAAAAGAAAAAGGAAAATGAGAGAATTTTCCTGTATGATAGAAATTTCCATAAATGTTAAATACGAAAATTTCTTCTCACTGAAGAAAAATACTAATGAGGCTGATTCTCCTGATTATTCATCTCTCAGCTGGAATGTGGTTCTTATAATTACTATGTGAAGCCAAAAAAAGGCATCTGTTTTAGTGTTCCTCTCTCTTAGATGATTAGATTTATTAAGATGATGTTTCCATGTTTATAAAAATGAATTTACAACTACATGTTCTGTTTCTTTTTCTACTTTATTAAAATTTCTAAGCTTTTAGGGGTATATTAAGGTAGTTTTATAAGTTTTAATAAGAACAGATCCTATGGTGGACATCTACAAAATCATGAATTATGTTACAATACATTTATTTTTAATACATATTTCATTCAATCTCAACCTTCATCTGACAATTCATTTAGTCATTGCAGAAATGTTTTTGACTATCAGTTGAGTATGCCAACAATGAGAAAAGTGTGGCTGAAATTAGGAAAGCAACTCCATTTGTAATAGCCCCACAAAAAATAAAATACCTAGGAGTTAACTTAACCAAAGAAGTGAAGGACTTCTATGATGAAAACTTTAAAATCTTGAAAAAGGAAATCAACACAGAACTTAGAAAATGGCAAAACTTCCCATGCACCTGGATTGGAAAGATCAATATTATGAAAATAGCAATACTTCCCAAGGCTATCTACAAATTCAATGCAGTACCTATCAAAATTCCAACCTCATTCTTCAAGGAAATAGAAGAGGCAATCCAAAAATTCATATGGAACAATAAAAGACCCTGAATAGCAAAAACGCTCCTCAATGGAAAGAACACTGCCGGAGGAATATCAATACCAAATTTCAAACTCTACTATAAAGCCATAGTAATCAAAACAGCTTGGTACTGGCATAAGAACAGACCTCAGGACCAATGGAATAGAATTGAAAACCCAGAAATGAACCTACAGACCTATAGCCATCTAATCTTCGATAAGGGAGCTAAAACAATAGAATGGAAGAAAGACAGCCTCTTCAGTAAATGGTGCTGGCAAAATTGGTTAACTACTTGTAGAAAACTAAAGCTAGATCCTTATATATCACCCTGCACCAGAATCAACTCCAAATGGATAAAAGACCTCGGAGGCAAAGCAGACACTCTGAAAACATTACAGGATGGAATAGGAGAAACCCTAGGTCTCCTTGGCTCAGGCCGAAATTTTCTGAATAGAGACCTGGAAACACAACAAATCAAAGAAAGGTTGGACAAATGGGATTGCATGAAGTTGCAGAGCTTCTGCATGGCAAAGGACATAGCTAGCAAGATCAATAGAAAGCCCACGGATTGGGAGAAGATCTTTACTAGCCATACAATGGACAAGGGTCTCATATCTAAAATATACTTGGAACTCAAAAAATTAAACCCCCCAACAACAAATCCCCAAAGAAACAACTGCCCAATAAATAAGTGGGCTAAAGACTTCAATAGAAACTTCTCTGAAGAAGAAAGAAGGATGGCCAATAGACACATGAAGAAATGCTCAACATCTCTAGGGACTTTTCTAGACACTGTACATTTTTCTGGGACTCAGCATTACACAGAGAAGTAGATATTTTGTCTTTGTATAGTTCTGATTATAAAAAAAGGGTCAAACAAGAAACAAGTTACTGTTAATTAAATAGACTGCTGGAAGCCATTATGTACAATGGCTGAGAATAAAGCTAGGGGTCAGTATGAAGAGTGCTGATGAGTAGAGGAATTTACATTTTAAATAAATTCTCAGGAAAATTCAACTGAGATATTTGAAAAAAATTGAAAGCGGGCTGGGAGTGTCGTTTAGTGATAGAGTGCTTGCCTACCAAGCATGAAGCCCTGTGTTTGACTCTACAGTACCAAATAAACACAAAAGGCTAAACATGGCGCTGTGAGCAAAAGAAGCTCTCAGGGACAGTGCCCAGGCCCTTTTCAAACCCCATGACTGGTTAAAAAAAAAAAAAGAAATTGCTGAAGGAACAAATTCCCTGGAGATTCAAGGGAACATGTCATAGACAGAAAGTTCAGTTAAGGTAAAGGCCCTAAGGTAAGGGTAGGAGAGTGCATTTTCAATGTCACTGGCATCAAGACAAGTGATGTAAATAAAGACAGTAGGGAAGGTATACCATATAATAAAGGCATTTTTGTGAGGTAAAGGATCTTTGTGTTTTATTAATTTAAGAATACAAACTCCATTTCCTTAATATTAAGACTGGTTTACATACTTTTGGTCTCCCACATTAAGCTAATATTTGTAAAAATCTATTTAATCCTAAGAAGAATAATCTAAAAGTGAAGAAAGAAGTTGATTTCCTTCCATTTTTTTCACTGATGTACTTATACATCCTCAAAATATTACATGGCTATTATATTGTGATTGGCAGCAGAAGAAGATTAGGAACCTAATAAAAGAAAAACTGGATAAATGGGATTGCATCATACTAAAGAGTTTCTGGTATGACAAAAGATATAGCTAACAATATTAATTGTAAACTGACAGAGTGAGAGGATTCTACTATTTTATGCATCAGACAAGGGCCTCATATCTAAAATATACTTAGAGCTTTAAAAACCCTCAAAAATTCTCAAAGAAATAACAATCCAATTAGTAAGTGAGTTAGAGACTTAAAGAAGTCTTCTCAGAAGAAATAAGAATGGCCAGTAGACACATAGAGAGATGTTCACCATCTCTAGCCATAAAAGAAATACAACTCAAAGCAACATTGAGACTTCACCTCACCTCAGGTAGAATGGCCACTATCAACAAACAAACAAATAAAACCCCAGCTACAACAGATGCTGGCCAAAAGGGAATGTTACTATACCATTGGTGGGAATGCAAACTTGTGCAGCTGCTCTAGAAAGCAGTATAGAATTTCCTCAAAAAACTAAAAATACAACTCTAACAACAACAGATGCAGGAGGGGATGTGGACAGAAAGGAACCTTACTTCATTGTTGGTGGGAATGTAAACTTGTTCAACCACTTTGGAAAGTAGTATGGAGGTTCCTCAAAAGACTTCACATAGAACTCCCCTATGACCCAGCAATCCCACTTCTGGGCATTTACCCCAATGATCACAAACAAGACCACACTAAAGCTACCACCACAACTATGTTTATTGCAGCATTATTTACCATAGCTAAGATATGGAACCAACCCAGATGCCCCTTAGTAGATGAATGGATCAAGAAAATGTGGTATATATACACAATGGAATTCTATGCCTCCATCAGAAAGAATGACATTTCCCCATTTGTTAGGAAATGGAAAAACTTGGAAAAAATTATATTAAGTGAAGTAAGCCAGGCACAAAGAAACACAGGTCCCATGGTTTCCCTTATTTGCAATATCTAGTATATGTATGAGTCAAGCGGAAAAAGTCAGATAATGTGATGTTAGGAAAATGAATCCTTAGATAGGTATTTTAATGTTTTTTTTCTTTCATGCATGTGTTTCTAACACATTTATAAGATTATTTCTTTGTTGCTTTGTATATCCCTCCCCCACAGTATAACCCCCTCTTTCAATATATTTGATGTCAGTATAACTTGTGGAGGAGATGGGGAAAAACAAGTCGTTTAAGGATTCAGGTGGACCTGTTGCAACAATGAGAAGTACAAATTGTCATGTCAAAAACAAGCTTTACAATGTTGGTGGGGGGAGGGGTGGAAGGATTGGGTGGGGGGAGGGGGGAGGCTGGGAAGGGAGGTGAAGGGTAAACAAAGGAGGAGGCTGCAATGCTTGGTAAGAAATGTATGCATTATCTTGCCCATGTAATTGTAACCCTCTGTACAGAATGTTCACAAATAAAATAAAATTAAAAAAAAAAGAAGTCCCCTATGACCCAGCAATCTCACTCCTGGATATTTATTCAATAGAACACAAACAAGGCCATACTAAAGCTACCAGCACAACCATGTTCATTGCAGCATTGTTTAGCATAGCCAAGATATGGAATCAACCAAGATGTCCCTTAGTAGATGAATGGATCAAGAAAATGTGGTACATACACACTAGAATTCTACTCATCGACCAGAAAGAATGATATTGTTCAATTGATAAAGGAATAGAAAAACTTGGAAAAATTGTATTTAGCAAAGTAAGCCAGACCCAAAGAAATATAAGTTGCATGATATGCCTCCTTTCTTGTAACTAGAATGTGCCTATAAATGTACAAGTAAACACACTGGATGGTAATAGAAAACAATACACTGAGACATGGTAAATTATATAGATCTCTAGGCATTCAGTGAGACCAAAGGAGGATATTCTTAGGAGATGATCACAAATGTTCAATAACTGTGTGCATCTGATTATATAAAATAGCAATTATTGAAATAAACTCCAGGAAATGAAAACAAGAGGTGTTTTCTTTACTTTGTTGCGGTTTTGTTTTCCTTTCCTTTTGTCTTGTTTATTCCTTTATCTATCTTTGGGAGGGGGAAGGGGGAAAACACAGAAATGGTGGGACAAAGGATGAACAAATGCACCAGTGGTACTAACTAGACATTATGTCGAAACCGAACTATATGACTTGTGGTTAGGGATGGAAGGGAAAAACTAAGAGGGAGTGGGGGAAGTAGTGACATTGTTCAAAAAAAAAGATTCTGTTTCTCTTATGTAACTGTAACTCCTATGAACATTATCTTTACAATAACAATAAAGACATTTAAAAACCGTTAGGAACCTACATTCTGTTTGAATTATTGAGAAAAAACAACTACAATTTTATACCTTGTTGACCAATTCTCATACGTTAAAGTGAGTAGGACATTTAAAACAAAATGAAGGAAAACCAAAATACCAAGACCCTTGATCATGGCTAGGTAAGCACTCTATCACTGCCTTGAGCTACAGCTCTAGTCTCCTTGTTGGAGATAACATAGACAACATAAAATTGTAAAAGATAAAATTTTATCAGATTTGAACCATGAAACCTTTTGTGGATCTAATTTCATATCTATGAAGATAGTTATGATTTTTGTCACCTGGAATTATTTTTAGAGAAGTTATTAATTTTGAGGGGTTGAAATTTTACAGAGGTTAATTTCTTATCTCGAATATTTGGTGAGGCAATAAATTGACTCAGGATGGCTTTTAGTGGGTGGGTATAAAGTAATGAGAGCAGAATGACTTTTCCCAAAGTGAGAAATAAGTCTGTTCTGAGTGCTCAAACCAATTAAAACAGATAGAAGAGACCATGTCTAATGTGTTATTACATTGCATATGTACGACTTACTAAATTCAGCTTCTTTTAATCCTGTAAGATGAAAAGATTCCTTTTATTAGGCAATTTATTTGTTATATCAAGTCAACATTTTTATTGAAACACAAGTTAAATGCAAAGAGAGTGCCTTTTCAGCAAGATTTTAATGTAGTTTTGCCATGGAAGAATGAAAACAACATACTTCACCTGCACTGAGTACAATTAAAGTATAATTACAATCTAATGGATTTGTTAAAGCATTAAATGATGAATAGCATTTAATTCTGTACACTGTGAACACTGTGAAAGGTATCATATTGATAGTCTTGATTTGAGTAGTCAAATGAATATATTAATATGAAGTAACATTTAAAGATTGTCAGAAAAATCACTGAGCAGTTTGAGCTTACAAACCACAAACTAATGTCTACATAGATTTTTTACTTACATTATTATGGCTTAAGATGAAAACTATAATTCTTAGAGTAGAATGTAATATAGTCTTCCATAGAATACCTCTGATTTTGTGGCAAAAAAAAGAAACTCTGCTTTCTAATACTAGAATTGCATGTTTATTAAAATCATTTAACACCTTAAGGATAGGGAACCTGAAGTTATTTATAATTTTACTCATTATATTTTCTGTTATAAATTGTGAAACATCATTTACTCAGTAGGGAAAAGTGAATATACATATAAAAGACACGTAATCCAAAGAGTGCAGAATAAGGACTCTGTAGTGGAAGGCATTAAACATATGTTATGCTTTACCTGATCCTAAGCTGAAAGAACAAATGGTTTATGCAAATGGCATGGTATTGCAAAGCTGTTAAAAGGAACAAGGTATTTGGAGATCTGTTCATTCAATTTGATTTTTACTTGTATATTGTGCCTCCAGATTCAATTCATAGATATGATAGCTCAGGTATATGAGAGTTCAGATGACCTGTGTGACAGATTAATATCAGGAAGGGGAATTTAGCCATCTGACTGGTGCCCAGGTAAAAAGTAAATCAGTAATATAATGTATACCATTAATGATCATTCAGGAGTTAGAATCTTCTAAGAGATGACAAATCTATGTTAGAATGAAGACATATGGGGAGGGAAAAAAAGCATTATCTAGACATTAGTAGTGATAGAAAATTCTGTCATCCATGGGAAAAATTCTTATAATACCTAGTACTTAACTTGTGAGTGGCCATGATAGATTAATTGTCTGAAACCATGAGCTAATGTAAGTCCTTTCTCCTTTATGTGAGCTTATTTTGATCACAGGGATAAAAGTAACTAGCAAAGTTACAGATGAAGAAGTGATAAAACTAAAGGCAGAATATCATATTAAACTTTTGCATTCTCTTTTTGTTGTCGTTGTTATTGAGGTAATAGGTGGTCTATGAATGAAAAATCACGAGTAAGTAATTGATACACTTTTCCTGATACACGAGGATGATTACTTAAACATAAATAAAAGATGAAAGAAAAATAAGGAATGTGTAAGGAGAGAAAAGTCATGGTGTTCTTGACAAGTATAATGAATTCCTGAAGATGATAGTGGCTGTGGTGAGTGACCAACTATTGAAAGGTGTTTGTCTGTAGTGAATGAGTGGACCAGGTCTGACCCATTAATTCTTCTTTTTTAATTTATTTTTTTTGTGAACATACTGTACAGAGGGGTTACAATTACATGGGCAAGATGATGAGTACATTTCCTATCAAGCATTGCAGCCTCCTCCTTTGTTTACCCTTCTCATCCCTTCCCAGCTTCCTCCCACAATCCCACCCAATCCCCCCCCCCCACCAAAGTTGTAAAGTTCGTTTTCAACATGACAACTTGTACTTCTCATTGTTGCAACGGCTCCACCTGTATCCTTAAAAGACTTGTTTTTCCCCTTCTCCTCCACAAAATTATATGGACATCAAATATTGTGAAAGCAGGGATTATACTGTGGAGGAGGGACATACAAAGCAACAAAGAAATAATCTTATAAATGCATTAGAAACAAATGCATGAAAGAAAAAAACA
>NW_012267338.1:7325784-7332956 GCF_000151885.1 Dipodomys ordii
AGTTATTTTATTTTTTGTGGGGCTATTACAAATGGAGTTGCTTTCCTAATTTCAGCCACACTTTTCTCATTGTTGGCATACAGAAAAGCCATTGATTTTGGGGGGTTAATTTTAATTTTGCCAAAGTTTTGGATCAGCTTGAGTAATTTGGGAGTGGAGTCTATGGGATTCTTTAAATATAAGATCATCTGATCCATTAATTCTATGATGCCTAATTGTACTAGAGAAAGAGTAGTAATGGCAGCAGAAGAGCAGAATTGGGATGCAGACACTGTGGAAATCCCTGTCAACCATGCACCTGTGATGACAAGCCTTTCTCTGCAGCTAGCAGGTGGAGCTCAGAGCCCTCACGCTCAGCTTTGTGGCTGTCCATATCAGTTCTTCTTGTAGGGTCATGGACACTACAGGGTGTTTCCCAGAATCCCTGGCTTCAACTGTACTTCTGCTAGTTGTCTAGTTCGGAGAAAGTTTTCTATATCCTGTCAGATGATCTCTGAGGGGAATGTTCTATCCCAGTTCAGGAAGTTGAGTAGTGATTCAGGCTTAACAATGAAATTGAGATGAGATGTATTGACAGTAGGTGGATCCTTTGTATTTGCTGAAGTAATAGTAAGAACTTCTCTGATGCTTACTTTTCAAAGTTGACCTGGGAATTGGCTGAGATCATTAATTCAAAATTTGAACTATTTCAGTAATCCCCTTCTTGGTACATACTTTCCATGAAATATCACATTTGGTGGAGGTGATTGTATGAGTCATAAATAAGTTATAAAATATGAAGGGAATTAACTTTGAAAAGTCATTCAAGGTTAGGGGACAGAAAAGTATATGAGGTATATTAAAGTCAAATGGTAACATTTCACCATAATGGAAAGGTCTGGCACAGGTCTGTGACTTACCTTTATGGTTTTATAAATCTCATTAACTTAAATAAACAAGGATAGTGATACTATGATTTAAAAATGTTCTTTGCAGACTTAAGCGTAAAAGAAGCATAGTGCTACAGTATACAAAACATTTATTATACTTCTCTGTGTGTTTGAATGTGTTTGTGTTTGTGTGTGTATGTGTGTGTGTGTGTGTGTGTGTGTGTGTATCTGTTTTTCTGTCTGTCTGAGCTCAGCACTGGAGATTGAGCCTAGGATATTGAGAATTCTTCAAACTGATTTCCTGTTCAGTTAAACCCATAGAGCTTAAACTATGATTTTATAAAAGCTATATTCTACTCATAACTACTGTTTTAATTCCTATAAATCATTCTGAGTGGAAAATAGTTGTTTCTCCTTCAAAGACAAAGTATTCTAAAATCACATGACTTGGGTTTTCATTGATTTGAACTATATATAGAATTTTAATTATGGAATTGAGAAACATCTGTAAAGAACAAAAGTCATACATTCAAGCTTTTGTAATAAGGATATAACATGATTTAAAAATTGAGTTGATTAATTAATTTAATAAAGTTTGTTAAAATTAGTACTTGTAGTTTAAATATGTCAGGTGTGTGAACTTTTCTAGAGGTAGAAAAAGTCCAATGCTTCCTTCCAAACCTCTGGAGGTCTTGCTGGTCTGAGGACAATAGATTCAATACTTTGAAGAAAATGACACAGGGTTGAAGTGAGCACTTCTTCAAATTAAATGGTCCCTTCAGAGTTTCAGAATGTAAGTTAGTGTGTCAGCCAGCTCTCACACATCTTCCAATAAAGAGATATTTAGCATTATTGCCCCCATGTGTCTAACTTTTAAGATTTGAGTGTAGGGTTTCTTTAAATAACTATTTGGTGTTGACTATTATTCCTGTTATATTCCTACATAAAAATCTGCCATTTACCAGCATGCTTTGAAGTTAGTGAATGCTCAAAATATATCAAAATATGTCACTTTTAGTCTTTTATGACACTTGATAACAGCTACCAAAGCACTTCCCATTGTGTATTTTAATGCATCTGTTTCTATTTGTTCAATACTCTATCACTGTTTTCAGTGGCAGAATTGCCATTTACTCACCATTTTTATGACTCTGCTTTATGAACACATGCGGCAGAATACTATTTAACTATAACTTAGCTACTATGTAGCATCCCCAAATGCTTCTACTTCAACTATACAAAGACTGTCTTTTGAAGCTTTTCATTTCTTTTTTTCAGTACATTAAAAGATCTGAGGTAGAAATCCAGTCTCCAAACGAAAAGACTAATGGCATTCAAATATAGTACCTTATCAAATGATTTTTGCTGATAACAACTAAGTGTGTGTTTGTGTGTGTTAGTGAGAGAAAGAAAAAGAGATGGAAGGGGAAAGAGGGAAGAAATAGGCGAAATAGAATATAAAGGTTGGAGAAAAATAAAATAGAGAAGTGTGAATGTATGTGGAGAGGTTGAGTACAGAAATATTTTTCTTAGCTTGAGCTTCAACATAATTCTCAATGAATCATGCTATCCTTGTTATTACTGTCAATGTTATTTCTGTTGTCTAGCTCTGATATTTATAGGAAATAGACATTTTTCTTACCAAGCCATCTTGGTTGAAATTAAAATATGTACTATAGTAGAATTTTAGTTCTACTTTTTCAGAATTAAAGAAATATTTCACTCTGTCAGAGTCATTTGAACTCCAGGAAAGTATGTGACCACATCTATGTTTCTTTTGCAAATGAGAAAAATCTCATTTAAAGCATTTATTTGGCTTCTTACTGACTTATTAAATTCTATTGTTATGGTTTAAGAATATACCCAGTCAACAATTCCAAAGGTAATCTGTCAACACAAATAATATATTTCTTGGTTAAAGATTAAAAATATTAAGGGCATACCAGAATGACCTGGTCGTAATTACATTCATGTTTTTTGGAGCTTGTGAAATATGACATCTTAAGCTGATGCTAATAGAAAATGATTTTCTAAACATGGATTTCCTAGTCCTTGTCAGAACCATGATTTTTGCATTTGCAGCTTTCATATTACTTTAGTTGCAGTTTCATATTTGTTTCTATAAACACATATTTCAAGCAGTGGGTGGAAATTAAGGCATCCAGATGGCACAAAGATCTAAGTGACAAGAAGGAATCTCAGAGATACAGTCCCGTGCTTTGCCTCACTTCTGTATATTCTCAGATCCAGGACAATCCTAGCTTTATTGATTCCTTTAAGCACTCATTTAAGTCAATAATCCTCTATAATTCCAATTCAGAAGTACATTGATAACTTTGTGTCAAAACTTTATTTTGGTGAACATACTTAAATCATAGAGCTACTAGTAGGTGGCTTAACATCCTCATGAACATCATCTAAACATCTCTATCTTTGTAGAAGGAGTCATCCATTCCATTCAGATAAAAATTATGTAAATCTGAACAGGTGCAAAAACAGTTGGAGCCACCACATTGACAAATCAGCAGGCCAAAGAAAAAAGGACGTAAAAAGTGTAAACATGGGTTTCTTGAAAAGGGTTTCCATCAGAGAGTAATGAGAATAGAGAAGGAGAAGGCAGTTTCTACACTACCCTCCATGGAAAACTGTATAAGGCCCTCATGTCCCTCGAGACAGACGGAATGAGGTTCAAGGTTAGAGCTCTCATCCCAGTTCACTGAATGATGGTGGTAAAACTTGCATTTTCTAGGCTTTTTTCTCTTGTTCAAAGAGCTGGAAGAATACATGATTGAGAAAAGTGGTGTAAGGTTTTACTGAGAACATACCTGAGGTAGTTGGAATGTAAATTAACCAGAATAACAACTTAGAGAATGTATATTTCCATCTTAAAGGTGGTGATAAATAGGACACAATGAAAATGTTGAACATCCATGTCTCTTAAGTAGAATATTTATCAGATGTCAGCTGTAATCTTACATGACTTTGTGACTAAGTTCTGCTGACATAATACTGGCAAAATATTTTGAATTTTTCCATTTATCTTGTTTTTTTAAAATAAAAGTAACAACTTTTCTTTGTCTTTTGCTCTTCTGCTGACTGAATTATGGGCTTGGTATCTAGAGCTCAAACAGTTATCTTGGGCTATTGAAGATATTTTATACACTGAGGATGGCAGAAGAAAGCAAGAGAAGAGATAACAGGTCTTGGTTTCTGCAAATTTTGTGAAACTATGAAACAGGGCCTAAACTGATACCAGAGGCTTATTTTGTACTATGGAAGAAGAATTAACTACTTTTCTTAAGAATTTCAGATTTGTTCTTCCTGCTACAAAGACTTTACCATTACCTGATGCTATACACCAGACAGAAAACAGAAAGAAATCTTATCTTCATAAAACTTGCATTCTGCAGAAGAGGAAAGAATTAGTCAGTTTGTCAATTTCTAAAAGCCCAAATGTTTGTGAGATCTGGACATCTGTATTGGATCCTGCACTGATTGTTGTTTTGTTTTGTTTTGTGATAAAGCATTTTCCTAGATCCAACATAAGACCTAATGAGTCCAAACGTTTTACAACAAAACCTCAGAGAAATTGAATTTTCACAAGGAGCGCATCACAGAGCTTGCACAGCCCAACCTTCAGTGTCTTCCTGGGATCTCTGAGTTAATAGGATTTTTATGTTTTCCTGTAAAAAGTCCATGCATACTGCTCCTTCAGTGTGACAAAGTGCATGGCAGGTAACGATAAATGGCATTTGAAGATGTGAAAACTAGTTTGGGCTCAAACTGTGCAGGCTGTGCATTGCACTGCAAAGTTTAAACGGAAGAAACCAGTGTATTAGTAAAAAATAAAACACAGGCAGAATTTTTAATAGCTGAATAGACTTTTTACAAAATGGAAAAGCAAGCATAGAAGTAACTCCACTGTGTTCTCTGTAGTACTTTGGATGAGTTTCTTGCCCTTTATGTTAACAGTCACACTTTAAAGCCAATTTCTATAAGAAAACAATGACATAAAAAGTAATACTTGGCTTTGCAGACAGCCATCCTAGTGAATTCCTATAGACACCAGTAGCCAGTAAATCTTGGACAGGCTGTTCCAAACAAACATACAAAGAAGCAAATAAAGGCAGTGCTCTTTCAGTCTTGAATAGAGAAATAAAAGCACAATAAGAACACTACTATGAGAAAGGGAAGAAATCAATCCTCAAACTTTACATCTATCTAAGGATTTGGATTCAGACCTTTAAAGGAAAGACAAGCTTCCAAGACATGATGCTCAGACAATTTGATTCTTGAGATAATATCCTGAGTCCAGACATCACAGGACTTCACAATTGTATTAAAAAAAAGAATAAATGACCTTAAAGTCTCTATCTTGATTTAGTCTTCACAGAACCTAGACAAAGATTGGTATGGTTAATTCTGGTTTTTTTTCAATTTTTGTTTTTATTATCTTTAAATAGTTGTACAAAGGGGTAGCCATTTTACAAAGCATTTTATGAATTCATTGTATCATGATTGTTCTCACCCTTTTCAACTTTCTCCCTGCCCCAACCCGTACTTTCCCTTACTTTTCTTAATTTTGTAGTATAAAAATAAATGCTTGACTATATTCCCTTCCCTTTCTCCTTAAACTATATAACAATGGTAGAACTAGGCCTGCTGATATTAAAAAGATATTGGTAATGTACAAGCATGACTGCACTGAAGAATTCCAATACATTTATTTCTCCAGTACGATCTCATGCTCACCCTGCCCCCTTCCCCCCCTTATTTGCTTCAATTCTGGTCTATTCTGAGATTTTTTGGAAACTCAGAATTTAGCCTTCTCCATCCAATTTTGTTTCTCTGACTCTGCTACATTTTCACATCTTCTTCAAAGGAACACAAGCTTACTTCCTTAGAATTTACTTACTTCTCACTCTCTCTCTGTATTTACATGTTATTTTGGTTCACCTGCCTGACTTTGTTTCTTCTCATGAAACATTGCATTCAGATGACTGTCTTCCTTCAATTTGACTTTCTAATTTTTCAACATTCATTCAAACTCAGCTTTGAAACAGTGCCCAGTAGATTGTGGCTTCCCATGGACACTGGGTAAGTAGTGAGCAGGTAAAACAATTATGTCATTGTCATCTTGTTCAACTTGGTTTTAAAGTATAGTATTATAACTATTAACCCATTATATATAATGATGGAAGAAATATATTTGATATATAGTGATAAATCTTGTGGTGAAACAAAATTTAAAGAACTAGAAAAGTTTGTCATTATTACAATAGTAAAGCCAAACATTGTCCCTTGGTATGTGCGAACCTTTTCTTTCAGGACCTGCAGATAACAAAAGGTTTGGAGGCTAAATACCTGTATGAAATGACGTTGCAGGTAATGTACTGCATAGTGGCTATTCCTACCCCCATGTAAGCATTCAGTCATCTCTAGATTACTTACTTATAAGACCTAACGTAAATGCTTTGTGAATACCTACTACATTTTACTGTTTAAGAAGTAAGGATAACGAAAAAATAAGTCTACACTACAGACATAAAATTGCTTTAGCTTTTTCCTTTCCCCCTTCCTGCCCAAAAAATCATGGAGGAATGTCAGTATGAAGCAGTTGGTATCTTTCTGAAAGAACGTAATTATGCAATAGATATTTTTTCCTGAAAACAATGACCATTTGTGAGATTAATTTCCCCTCAATGGCATTCTCTTTATTTTTATTTTATTAGCATTATCCTTAATATCTGACACTTCATAGTCTGTTTAGAGTTTGAATCTTCCACAGTATACTTCCTCGATTTTGAAGACTATGAACCTCTGTCTTGTTTGACTTAGAATAAATAGGCAGGCAGATAAGTGAAGTCACTCTAAAAATGACTTTCTACCAAATGAATTACCTATGCTCACTCAGTAAATGAAAATTTCTAGTAATAAGCAAATAAAATCAGAGTCAAGGAAAAATACTATAGGTGGGTAACTACCAGAGCAATACAAATGAATGTTATATTTATTCTTTAGGTTTAATATTTGTGACTAGACAAGAATAGTAATATCAAGAGCCCCATGCTGGTGGCTCACACCTGTAATCCTAGCTACTCAGGAGACTGAGATCTGAGGATCACCATTCAAAACCAGCCTGGGCAGGAAAGTCCCTGAGACTCCTTTTTTTTTTAATTTAATTTAATTTTATTTGTGAACATACTGTACAGAGGAGTTACAATTACATGGGCAGGATAATGCGTACATTTCTTACTAAGCATTGCAGCCTCCTCCTTTGTTTACACTTCACATCCCTTCCCA
>NW_012267338.1:7335663-7444730 GCF_000151885.1 Dipodomys ordii
GGTCTCTTATTGCTGTTTCTATTTCAATGCTTGATATGGGCCTGTTAAGCTGGTTTAACTCATCTTGGTTTAGTTTTGGCATGTCAATATTTGCTAGGAAAAGGTCCATTTCTGTCAAGTGTCCCTGATTCTCTTATCTCCAATAAACCACCAGAAAATCAGACGTGGCACTGTGGCTCAAGTGGTAGAGTGCTCACCTTGAGCTGAAGAGCTGAGAGACAGCGCCCAGGGTGAGAATTCAAGCCAAATGACCAATAAAAGAAAAAAAAATTAGTAAGACCATTATTTTAAAGTTGTGGTTAGAACTGATATTTAATAAAATGAGTTGAATCAAGGGTGAATATTTTAGACAATGATTTAGGTGACCTAATAACTTTTTTTGTCATTTTACAATATGATTTTTTTAAGGATTTTAGGCACTGAAATACAAATTCAGTGTTTAAATCACAATAAAATGTCTCTTGAAATAGAAAGAAGGAATACCAAACATATTCTTTATCCTGTAATCTCTGATGGATAAGCATACTTTGAATAAGGGTAATGAATCTCTGAACTGACCAATAAATAGAATAATTTTACAAATGTAAATCTACCTTAAAACTATGAAAGTATATAATAATAATCATAAGGGTATACATTGTTTTATTTCCACAATTTTGTCTCTGATATGTACTCCAGGGAGCCACCTACTTCTCTAAGAATGAGGAGGTTGAAACTTTAATCATTTAAATCGGAAGCAGTACCATTCAAATCTTCAGTATGGTTCTAAGTTAACAATCACAGTATTGAATAGTTCATTTAAAAAATATAGCATAATCAATTCAGTGCATATAATGTAGTTGGCAAATTATTCTAACCCCTCTTTCTTAGGGGGGGTCTACCTAAAATTAAATCATATAACATTCCAGGATGTTCTTTCAATCAGGATAGTGGAATTTTCTTGAGAATTAACTATTCCAAGAAGCTATTTCATGAGCAAGCATGGTTGAGTAATGCTCCTTCGAGTTTCTTTTACTTGAAAGATGATGATTCATGCTCACGGCATGATTCAAAGAGGGAAATTTTGTACCACAGTTGCTTTGGAAAGCAGTAAGTCCTCTGGCATAGTTAACAGCATGCTTTGTTTGGAAGATAATGAGAACATTATAAGCTGTCTAGGTCTTTTGTTTAAAACTTCTCACTAGAGGCTCTTTTAAGCCAGTGCCTGATTCCTGCAGGGTGTAAGCCTAGTTTGCTGTAGCATCAGCTGTTCCTTTTACTTGTGGGCCTTGTGTGTCATTTGAGGGAAAATTGCAGTGATGTGAGAAATGCGCTTATTGGGGGTGATTTGCTCTGAGGGCAGTGTTTTGATCAGAGAACACTCTCCCTGAGATTCTGAGCACATAGGTTAACTTGCCTCGGCCTTACCTGAATGGCAGTGAGACAGAACTATGAGCTCACAGGTGATAATGGTATGAAAGACACTAATTAAAACTCAGAAGGTAGCATGTTGTCCTTTGGTTTTCAGAAAGACAATCATATTCCATCAGGAAAATTATAGTTCAGTGTGAGGTCAGAGGGGACACTAGTCTTAAATAACAAACCATAATGGAATTTCAGTTTGTTTCTTTTTTTACAACATGTCATTGGTCAGTGTAAGAATGAAGAGATATAAAATAGAAAACACATTTCTGTGATGCTGTCTTACCTACTGTAAATTTGTCCAGCAGAGTTTATGACTTAGTAAACATAGAACGTTCTTTGAAGAACTAAAGAACATAGAAGGAACTCATTGGTATTTGGGGCCTAATATCTTGACAATATTCAGAATGGTTACAAAAATGGAAATGATTTGGTATAGGTCATAGAGTTGGAATGGTAATAGTTACATAGGGTTTCCAAAAAAAAGCAGAAAAAGAGACAGCATATTTTCTTTGTATACATGTGCCCCAAAGCTCAGCTAAGATAGAAGTACATAAGAATAAATTGAACATCTGCCAAAAGACTGGAATTACTGCATAAGGGAGAAGAGATACAAGATCATTTCTGCAAATATGACTTTTAAAATAAATCCTTTTAAAATAATTCATTCATTAAAACGTCTAGGTTAATCTATGGAGATAAAAAGACATATATTGATATCATTTTAAGTTAGCAAATACGGTTATGTCATACTTTGAAAGAGTAGTCTATGAAGATAGTCCAGAAGAAATTTACAAATCATCCATATGTTTTCACAGAATTTCAGTTTGTCACGTTTTATCCTGAAATGATAACAAAACTTCTGTTTGCAGAGCTAAAAAACAAATTATGAGAAGCAAGGAATCTCTGAAAACCCCCAGAAAACACTGTATACCACAGATGGCATCATCTGAAATATTATGCTTTTGAATAAATTCTTTGTTTAATAACTAGCAGTATGCTAAAGACTAATTAGTAGATTAAAAGAAGAGAGAAAAGAAGAAAGGGAAAGCAGTGTGTAAGACCAAGGAAACAGATGAATATAAAGTAGTGTGCAGGGAAAGAAAGTTATGGAAGACACTTCTGACTTTAGCACTAACTTGTTATCAGACTTTGAGCGCATTATTTTTTATAAGCATTAAAACCCTGTGTTTCCAGCACCAGGATGCAAGTGTCTCCTAATACTTTTGTCATTAAATAAGATTATTGATGCACAGTACCTGTATGGAAGAGATACTCAATAAATATCAACTCTAATTGTCTTACATATTATCTAATATTAAAAGTATTTCCTACATTTAAAATTTAACCATAAGAGAAATTCTTAGTAACTCTAATGAGTATAATCTGAATTACAATGTCTGTAATTATTTCAAAATAAAAACACTTTGTTGAACTTCTTATTATAGATACACCTACATATTACAATTATTTGGTATCAGATTGTTGAGGTATTTACTGCTCACTTTAATCCATCTAAAATCTGTATGTGATTCTTGGGCAGAATCCAACACCAAATGACATAAAGAATGTCCATTGCCTTAAGTTGATGATGAATCTCTAAGCACTTTACTCCATAGTTTTCTAAGTTAAACTTTACACACTCCTGAACTAAAGATGGAGCATACATGTTCTTCATTGCTTAGTCCTCATTCAGATAGCATGATTGTAGTGCTCGGTTGCTATGGTGACAAACATGCTAGAAGTACTCTCACCGGAAGTATAATAAAAGACCCTATCTCCTCTCCTCAGATTATGAAAAGTTCTCAGAACCACTAAGGTCACCTGTGAGCAGGCATCCAAAAAGATGCCAATAGCAAAACTGCCTTCTGATAAGTCGAGCTCTGACTTCAACGCTGCTTCAAGTTCTCCAAAGGAGGAACATAGTGGAAACACCTGTTCTACTCTTTGTCTTCTAGCCTTGAATATCTGGCGTTCTTATTTCTTTCTGTGCTTGGCTATTTATTTGTGCAAATAACTCAGAATGTGGAGAGGCATACTGCCTTTTGAGCCAGCTTAGTTTTAATACTTTCCTTCTTTCAAGTGCTTAAGCCTTTCCAATCAGCTCTGGTGAGTTCCTTGGCAACGATTTAGTTTACTGTCTTAGTCTTGGGCAAGAAAACTGCCTATTGACGTGAACTTCCTGGCTTAGTTGGGCCCTCTATCCTGCAGCCATTGCCTTATGGAGGAAGAGATGCTCGTGTGCCCTAATATGGCCTACTGTGGTCTACGAAGCATAAGTGCGTGCACATGCGCATCTGCTTGCACGCTCGCTCACACGCATGCACACACACACAAATAAAACTGTACTCAAGATAGGGAACAGAATATGCAGACTGGGAATAGGAGGTGTAATTTCTAAATTACCTTCAGAAATCCATTTCTTTTTTCATCTTAGCTAGAGGTTAAGCAGTGGTATGTTGATGAGGAAGTTCAAGCTGAGACATATTTGCACTTTGAAGATCATAAAAGAACTCTCCTGAGAACAGCAAAGCAGATTATCTGAGGATTTCAAAAGGTTATACAATAAAATCTGGGAAAGTATCCTAATGGTTGCCCTAATGACTCACCATTTCAGCCTCTCCCTTTCTTTTTCATTGCTGCTAATGCTCATTTTATGTAAAAAACTCAACTGGAACTAACTAGGACATATTTAGGGTAATGTTAGTTTTCAGGCAATAGTAATTTTCAATTAAAATTGCACAGTGTAGCAGTGAATTGAATGTCAGATACAAGAACGACATTATGTTATGTAGTTTTGAGGGTTTTTTTTAATTATTTTTTTAATCAGCCCCACATCCTACATTTCTCAAAATTGGCAACAAGTTTCTGGTTTGTTTTCAGGTTTTCTGCTACACTGCTTATCTAGTTTCTATTCCTCTCTGTGGAGAGGAGACAAAATCTTCCCCAGACTCAGCTTCGGCTCTCCTCAGGCTGTGGTAAGGCCTGCATTGCTCAAGATAAGAGAAGAAAGTACTTCAAATAGCTAGGAATTAATCAGCCAGCCTTGGCTGCAAGCTTGGTGTTAGAACTGAGCAATTCAGTTTCAGAAGCTCACTTACATTAACTGAAATTAAATGAGACAGGCTCATTTAATTCTTAGGTATAAAAGGCTCTTGAAGCACAGTTTAACCAGTTACTTTGTGATGTCATGGAGTAAAGGCTCTAATTGAACTCATTGGAAAGGGAAGGGCCCCTGGGTCTCTATCAAAGAGCAATTGGCCTGGCCTTTGAAACTACTTCCTTATGTCTTATTCATACCTTACAGCATTACATCTCATACCATCCATTATCATTTAACCAGAATGTTCCACCCCGCCTCTTATGCCAATGTTATTTGTAATAGAGGAAGCTCTTTAGGGAATACATAAAATAGTTGAATTGTCTGAGAACAAATGTAACTTAAGGACTTTCTCATCCTATTTACAATGACTTTCCTACATTTGAGCAATAGAATTAATTACCATGCTACAATAATTTTTAAAAACCAGACATTGGTTATATTGATGAGGTTTAATAAAGAGCTCAAGTGCTGAATAAACACATAAACCAAGCTATTTCTCTGGCTGTTTTCAAGTTTCCTAATCAGATATTTTATTTCAGTAATAACAAAATAGTATGTATATATCTTTTGCACATTTCTCCTGGAATTAATTATTTTAATAACTTTCATGTAAAAGCAATATTAAATCTCACAGATATATTTGTACAAAATAGGGCTATGAATTGTCTCTCAAATTTTGAATACTGCCTGCTATGGATTTCTCTTACTATGTGGGGTCTTTTTTATTCCATATGAATTTTTGGATTGTTTAATCTCATTAAAGGATGTTGTGCATTGAATTTGTAAATTGCTTTGGGAAGTATTGTCATTTTCAAGATGTTAATTCTTCCAGTCCAGGAACACTGCTGGAAGAATAGCCAACTTCAAACTCTATTACAGAGCCACACTAATGAAAACAGCTTGGTACTGGCACAAAAATGGGCCTGAAGACAAATGGAACAGAATAGAAAACCCAGAAATAAACCCACAGACATATAGTCATATAATACTTGATAAAGGAAACAAAAATATAGGCTGGAAGAAAGACAAACTCTTCAACAAATCGTGCTTGCAAAACTGGATATCGATGTACAGAAAACTGAAACTAGATCATTATATATTACCCCCAGTAGTGGCATCAATTCAAAATGTATCAAAGACCTCAATGAACAGCTTGGAACCACGAATCTTTTATAGGAAAATGTAAGAGAAACACTAGGACTCCTGGGAACAGGTTAAAACTTTCTAAGTAAAACCTCAGAAACACAACAAATCAATACAAGAATTGATAGATGGAATAATATAAATTTTAATTATTTTTGTTCGGCAACGTTCATAGCTACCAAGCTAAGTAGAAAAAATGGGAGAAGATTTTTTACCAGCTATCTATCAGAAAAGGGCAAATATCTAAAGTATACCTAGAGCTAAAAAAATTACATCCCTCAAAGAAAAGACTACTCTGTTAATAAATGGGTTAATGACTTCAGAGAGACTTCTCAGATGAATAAAAAATGGCTAATATACACATAAAGACATGTTCAACATCTCTGTCCATAAAGGAAATGTAAATCAAAAAACACTGTGGTTCTACCTCACTCTAGTTAGAATGGCCAATATCAAGAAAATTAACAAATGCTGGCTATGTGGCCAAAAGAAACTCTATTCACTGTTGGTGTAATAGTGTCAAACACTCTGGAAAGCAGTATAGAGGTTCCTCAAAAAACTGAAAATAAAACTATGCTTTGTCCCAATAATTCCACTCAGGGGCATTTAATCCAATAGAGTGTAAACAATGATACACTAAAGCCCTCACCAAAACCAGTTTATTGCAGCATTATTTACCATAGCTAAGATATGGAATCAACCTAGATGTCCCTCAATGGACAAAGGAATCAAGAATGTGGTTTGTGCGTGCACACACCACACACACACACACACACACACACACACACACACACACACAATGGAATACTACTCATGCAAAAGAAAGAATGATAGTGTAAGGAAATGGAAAGACTTGGAAAAATTATATTAAGTGGATTAGCCAAACTTGGAGAAACTGGGGTTGCATGGTTTTTCTCATTTGTGGGACAAGAAGGTGCCTATTAATCTAGAGGTAAACACACTGGTTGGAATCCAAGCAGTCATAGATTAATTAATTGAAGTATAATAGACTATATGGGAAGCACAAATAGTATAATTCTTTAGAAAGACTAAATCAAAGCCCAACAACATAAGTACTAGGAAATAGGTTCTTGCAAGAAGAATGAACAGGGAAAACGAGTGGAATAGAGAAAGGAATTTATTGTATAAACGAAGAGGTGGGCTGAAGGGGGTGAAGGGATAACGCAGATCAAGAGGCATTGCACACCCAAACTGCTTTGTTAAATGGCAAAAAATTCAATACATACCTAAACATTAAGAAAAGTGAGAGAGGGGCTGGGAAGGTGGCTCAGTGGTAGAGCGCTTGCCTTGCATGCCTGAGGCCCTGTGTTCAATTCCTCAGCACCACATAAGCAAAAAGAATAAAACAAGCCGGAAGTGGCACTGTGGCTCAAGTGGTAGAGTGCTAGCCTTGAGCTGAAGAGCTGAGGGACAGCACCCAGGCCCAGAGTTCAGGCCCCACGACTGGACCCCCTCCCCCCCAAAAAAAAAGTGAGAGAAGGGGGAATGGAAGGGGTGGGTGAGAACATTAAAAGGCGTGACCTTGATTCAACTGCTCTATTGAATGGCAACTCCTTTGTATAACTACTTAAAGAAAATAAAGATATATTAAAAACTTGAAAACTTATGCCAAATCAGTTTAATAATAAAGCTTATCTATTTCAATATTAAATGATTAGCTATTCAGAGTAATTGATGAATGCTAATGATAAAACAGGGTAAAATACCAAGAGTTTAAAACTATGACTCTAAATGCAGAATCACTCATTGCAATGATTAAATCATTTACCCTCTGTGTATCAGATAGTAGCCTTCAAGCTCTGTCAAATGGTCTGGTGGCTTTTCCTTCTACAGGCTGTTGGTAAAACAAAACATTTCTCTCCACTATTGACAATTTCTTATGTTTTTATTAATCAGACACTGTGACCCTTTAACTAAACTTCAACCATACAGAGACAAAAATATAGATGCATTTGAATGACCCTGGTGTTGATTAAAAAATGGCCCTCCATAAAGGCTAAATTTGTTCAATACTTTAAAAATATATTTTGTGGTTGTCTAGATCAATAATGACACTTTAATTGTGACTTATTTACTCCCATTTTAAAAAATAAAGCAGGTTATGATAAAAAGCAAATTGAAAATCCATAACTCTTTGCAAAGTGGTGGAATTTTTTTCTTAAAAACTGATTTATGTGGAGAAAGGTTTCTAAACAGGTGATCAATACAAAAATATTAAACAGCTAAGAGAACCGTTTCAGTGCAACTCTGCCTTCCATTAATTGAGAGGACATTAATGATGCCCATTACTTCACAAGTTCACTATGTGTCATAGCATTGCATGAAATCAACTCAGGACCACTGTTTATAATTTAAAAAATGGAAATTGTCTAAATATTTTTAAACAAGATGATGAATAATGAAAGAGTCATATAATTATACACTGGGATATTTCATGGCCATGAAAATGGATTAACTATGCTTATATATGTTGTATTAGAAGAATCTAAAAACTGTATCTAGAAAGTCAATACACAGTATGATATCATAGCTGTAAACATCCAACCAATCGAAATATAATAATATATTTATACAAATACATGGAAATATATTAAACTGAGTAGAAAAGCAAATAGGATGCAAATTATTTTTCTAAAAATGCAAACATGTCTCTAGCACTATGAACCAGGTAGTTTGATGAAAATAATACATTTTACTGTTGTTACAATCCCCATTTAAAGAGGGCAAATGATATATACTTAAATACCCCTATAGTTGCATAGCTTTAAAATAGAAAGTTAGATTGGCTCATTAGGTTGTGCTCCTCCACTGTTTTAAGTATTCTAATTAACATTTAATTTGAATTTTTCTATGGATATTTATGCCAAGTATTTTCTCCTATGCTGACTAGTCATTCATATATCCCCATTTATGAGACAGCTATTAAAGACTTTTGCCTGTTTTTTTACAATTGCATAATCTTTAAAGTAAGCTGAAAAACTTCTTTGTATATCCTGGACATCATCTTTTTTTCTGTCTATACTTTGCCTCTCATTTTCTTCACAGTATCTTTGATGAGCAGAAGTTTTACACTTTCATGAAGTCTAATTTATCTATTATTCATGGTTATTGCCTTCTATGACTTTTATAAGCAACATTTGCCTGTTCTAAAGTCACTAATTTATTCTCTTATGTTTCCCTCTGATTAGCTTTATGCTTTACCTTTTTATGTTTAGGTTTTTGATCAATGCTGATGTGATTTGTGTGTCTCATTTGAAGTAGGAGGGGAGGTAAATTTTCCAATATATGTCTATTTGTATTAGTCAGGGCTCTCCAGATAAACAGAAGATAGATAGAGGACAGATAGGCAGGCAAAAAAATAAATAGATATGTATCCTAAGGATTTAGCTCACATAATTACAGAGTCTGGGAGCAACCAAGATCCAAAGCCAGCAGTTTTGAAGCTCAAGAGACTTATTTATATTTTCCTGGTTTGAAGGTTGAGAATCAGAGGAGCTGCTGGTTTAAAAATTAGACCAAAGGTGGTAAAGATCAGTGTTCTAGCACAGTGATAACTGAGAAGGCAGAGATCCTGTACCTAACATCCTTCTTCTATTCATGTCTGATTGAAGAAGGCTTAATTGACATTCTGTCTACCTGTTTTGATTTGTTGTATATAACTTATACCCACTGGTAATCTCTATAATGGATCATATTTACTACGCAAGAAATTCACTTCTCTCAGGTAGAATGAGATTTCTTGATGGGATTTTTCTAGTTTATTAAAATACAAAGCTGTGAAAGTACTTGTTACAGAAACGATTATAAAATATCATCAGAGTATTTTTTTACTACTAGTTGTGTGAGAAAGGATATGATGCTGTTATATTTAGCAATAGTTGCAAATTTAAGAAAAAATTAGAGGTGAATTAAACTTGCTGATCAGAACTGGTAGGACATCAAACATAACATGGCTTCAGCAGAATTTCAAAAAGATCCTAAGCTACTAAATTTAGATAAAATTAAGAAAGGAAAGTGTAGACACATGTATTTCATATTGCACCTCTTTTTGATTGATTGATTTTAGGCAATCTAGGAATAAGAGTGAATGAAAACATCTTATTTTTCAGTTTACCCATCTCAGAACTATTCTAAGAGAACAGAAAATATACTTCAAACCAGAGTTGAGTGTATTTTTTTGAGGAGTGTTTTTCAAAACTTGAAAGAAACATCAAAGAAATGTAAATATTGTACTCTGCTCTCTCCCTTTGCCCCCAAGGTCAGCTTCTTGGCAGAATTCTTTGCAGTCAGGACAGTTGTCTTTGCCAGCATGGGTCTATGGGGAAAGGATTTTGTGTTGGGCAGCTGCCTTTTCAGTGAGAAATGTGTCTTTTCTGAAACTCCTTTTCTCGTACCTTCTCAGGTCTGGAAAGCCAGACATCTAGTTGTCATACCATATGCTATGCTATATGCTAATCTGACATGAAGCTGCCTCGCAGGCAAGTTGATTTTAGGACATCAAGTAGACAGACAGGGAGACCACAGCGACTGGAGGGGAGATTATACCCAGAGACAAGGCCCCCTGGCTTTTAATGCCACCCTCTTACAGGGTCACGTGATCTGATACAGGTTAATCAGAGTGATGGGTATGATCCCCTAATCTAATATTTACTTCCACCGAAATTCTCAGTAGAATTTCTGATCTCAAAGGATGACTGCCTAAGGGAGTGACATATTTAAAAATATTTATACAAACATCATTGGAAGGTAAGTTTATGTTAAAAATCTGCTTGTTTGGCCAATTTGAGATCTTACTATAGGTGGTATTCTTTTTGAGAGGGATGGTATGTATATTTTTTTATTTTTTTAAATTATCTTTATGTTTTTATTGTAAAAATAGTGTACAGAGGGGTTACAGTTACATGAGTAATGAGTACATTTCCTATCCAGCACTGTTAACTCCTCCTTTATTGTTCCCCTACCATCCCCCCCACCCCAACTCCCCAACTCCACACTGCCCCCACCAAGTTATAAAGTTCATTTTCAACATAGTGTCTTGTACATATCATTGTTGAAGTAGTTGTACAAAGGGGTTTCGATTCAACACGACAGCTTATGAGTAGGACACACCTTGCTCAATACAATGCACCTTTCACATAGAACATTTTTTTAAACCTTAAAAATAAATGAATAGGGATAAAGGTGGACCCATTGCAACCATGCGATGTCAAAAATGCTGTGTTGTAAAACAAACTTTACAACTTTGGCCGGAGGAGTGCGGCGGGGAGTGTAGTCCTGGAGATGGGAAGGCAGGGATGGTAGGGGAAAATCAAAGGAGGAGGCAACAATGCTTGATAAGAAATGTACTTATTACCTTGCTCATGTAATTGTAACCCCTCTGTATGGTATTTTCACAATAAAAAAACTTATTAAAAATAAATAAAATAAACATTTCAGCCGTGCATTCAAACATTGTCTTGCAACATCTTTATGAAAGATGAAAGATTTATGGTGAAGCGTCCCTTTCCTTCTCCTCTACCCCATATTACAATGGGCAAAGTTAAGGAGACCAAATGGGGAGCTGACATATTAGCCTCAGGCAAACAAGACAAGTGTGCCTTCTCTCATTCTGTGCGAAGGCTCCAAGAAGATTTGTCTGGCAATGTATGTATGACAAAATATCATCTTTAGTTTTTTTCTGGCACATTTGGGAATCTGGCACATTTGATTTCATAAGATACTAATAGAATGGTAGTGATAGTGCTCACATCTTTAGCACGCTTTAATTCTCTTTGGAGAATTCCTAATTCTAAGTACACCCTTGAGTACCTGGCATGAGACATGTTTCTATACTCTCACTGCAACCGTCAGATGTGTTCCTGTCCGATCCAGGCCTTGGAGTCATGCACACAGAATATAGATTGGGGCAGTGGTTTGTGTTTAATTAAAGCAGAATAAGGAGGAGTGTGGCATTGATGTACGTGGTTTTCTTAAGTTAGAGGCAGAGAGAAGTTGGCTGTAGAGAGGACCAGTGGTTTCATTGTACTTATTTCTACTTCTGGAGCTACTCAGTCTTACAGATCCAGAAATTCAATTTTTCTGAGCTCTACAGGGCTTATAGGCTCTGTGGATTCAATGCTGACTAAACTCTCAAGGGACGAGTGATAAACGGCAATGTCAATTTATTTACTGTAGAATATCTATCTGGCCTTCAGTGGCTTCTCCACTTAGTCCAGTGGGAATATCCATGATCCATACTGGGAAATGTTTAGTAGAATTAAAGTATACTGCTGAGTGATTTGATCACCTCATGCAGAAGAATTACAGTTTAAGAGTACTTTTAACCCATTCAAATCAGCTAGTACCAACACCAGGAAACCCATAGAGGTAGTGTTTATGTTTCAGTTTTTTTAACTTTTAATGAATTCCATTATGTTATTTTCAGACACAAATATATTGTCCTTTGATAATACATCCCCCCATCACCCTTTCCTTCTCCTTCCCTAGCCCCGCAGGACCCCCATCTATACACATATCATATATCATATCTACATATAAACATGTATACACACATATATGAAGGCATAGAAATACATCTATATTATATCTGCATTTGTATATACATGTATGTTTATATACATGGCATCTATGATATAGAAGGATTAAGGTAGTTTTTAACATATGAACAATGAATAGATAAAAACAGGTTTAGGACTGGGTAAATATATATATATATATATGTATATGTGTACTTATTTGTATATATATATATATCTAATATATGGATTCCATATATGAGACAAAATATGCAATATTTGTCTCCCTAGGCCTGGGTTATTTCATTTTACAGATGTTTCTTCTGTTCCATCTCTTTTTCCTGCAAATGGCAACATTTCAGTCTCCTTTGTGGCTGAATAAACACTCCTTTGTGTACAGGAATTTTAAAAATCCATTCTACTATTGTTGGGCAACTTGGCTGATTCCATAACCTGCTCCTGGAAACAGTGATGATATAAACATAGGGAGGCAGTGAGCCTTCTCATAAGGTGATTTATGTTCATTCAGAATACATGCACAGGAGTGCTATGGCAAGAACGATTTTTTTTTTAGGAAACTCCATACTGATTTCCACAGCGGCTGCACTAATTCACATTTAATGACAGTGTATGAGATTTTCTACCCCATTCATCTTTGCCAGTATTTGTGTTTGTTTTATTTCTTCATCAAAAAATACCTAAGAGCATATATTATTTGTACAAGGAAGTTTCATTGTGATGTCATTTGCTTCCTGATAGTTATCATTTTGACTGGGATGAGATAAAGTATTAATCAGATTTTTGCTAAGGATACTGAACATTTTTTTTTGTCAGTCATGGGGCTTTAACTCTGGGCTTAAGCGCTGTCCCTCAGCTCTTCAGCTCAAGGCTAGTGCTCTACCACTTGAACTACAATGCCACTTCTGGGTTTCTGGTGGTTTATTGGAGATAAGAGTTTCACAGACTTTCCTGCCTAGGCTGGCTTTGAACCATGATCCTCAGATCTCAGCCTCCGAGTAGCTAGGATTAGAGGCATGAGCCATCAGCGCTGGCTTTACTGAACATTTCTTTATCTATTGATGATCTATTTGTGATTTGTCTTTTGGAATTTACTTGTTCAATTAATCTGTCCACTTCTTACTTCTTTATTGATTCTTTTGGTGTTTAAGTTTTGACCTTTTTACATATTCTGGGTATTAATTTCTTGACAAATTAATAGCTAGTCAAGATTTTTTCTTCCAATTTAGGAACTGTACCTTTAGCTTTCTAATAACTTCTCTTTATTTTCAATCTATTAAATGACAAACATGTGTTCTGCTGTCTTCTTAGTACTATCAGATTTTGATCATTGATTTATTCCTAGACCATTGGTTAGTACTCTTTCTCTTTAAATATACCTCCTCGGTTGAATGTAGGATTGTATGATGATAATCCCAATATACAAGCAGGATGACTGAGTGTTCAAAGCCAGCTCTATGCAGTGAGGGCCTCTCTCAGATAGATAAAAACAATAAAAAGAGGCAAAGTAAGAAAAGCAATATTACCAGTGGGAAAAATATAAGACAAAAAGAAGAGAAAAGAAAATAAGAAGAGGAAAAGAAAGAGAAAGAAAAGATAGGAGAAGAGAGGAAAAACTAAAAGCAACCTTACCTTAACCTGGTATCTGTCTGGTAGTTCCAGACATTGTGATACATTTCCCCAAATCGCCATTCTTTTTGATCTGATAAAAAGAAAAGTTGACCAAGAGATTGAAAGCCACTGACCTGATTAACTCAGAGTTATAATTTACTAATAACAGCACAATCCACATTGAACTTTAATTAGAATGATGTTCAGAGTGTAAAGCCTTTCATATGCAAACAATCTTCATGCTTGGAAAATGTGAGATTTTGTTCAACAATACCACATAGTCTGTGATACCATGAGATATTTTTCCTATAGTGCATCAAATAGTACAGTTTTTCATATCGTCAAAAAAATAATTCATTATTCTCTGATATTCTGCATGAGATAATACAAAGCTTGAATATTTTGTTCCTTTCTAGATTCACATTCATTCATTCATTCATCCATTCATTCATCCAAGCAATAAGCATGTAGTATAATCCAATTAACACTTTACACTAAGGTACTATGAAAGACACCAGTTTGTGCCAAGTATCTTCCATGTTTCAGGTAAAATGAGGATATTCATAATCCAAACCACAGCAACTGTACTAAAATCTGTCATTGGTATCTACTTTGTACATGACTTATAGAAACTATTATAATATAAAATTATGTAAGAAGTATGAGAAAATGCTTTGCGAGGGAAAGAGGAAGTTGTATGTGCTTCTGTTTAGGGAATTTTTCAAACACAGAGGGTGACAAAGAATGTCAGTCTTTGAAGCTCCTCAAGTCAGAACATAAGACAGGGTATAAAGCAGGGAGAGACAATCTAGCACTTAAAGAGAACCTCAAACAGTCCTATATTACTGAAGTTGAAGGGGAAGTAAGGCATAAAAATTGGAGAGTAAGGTAAAAGTCAGATTCAAGAGGCTCTGTATGTTTGTAAAGGTTTGAACTATGACCTGTCAGCACCCAGGAAACACTGAAGATTTTTAAAGCAGTCACACACTATGTGTCTGATTACATGTCCACCTTTAAGATTACTCTCAATTTTCCCAACTTGAAGATATAGATATAAGATATAAACACCCAAAGCAAGTATTTCTGCATTAAGCTTTCAGTTTGGATGAAATCGACAGGATTTTTTTAACTTAAATACCACCCAAGTTTACTCTGTTTCATTATATAACATAATGTAGAAATTCTGCTTTGTTCTGTACTCTCATTTGAGCACTCTCTGCTCACTAGCTGTGGCATTACTGTCACCCGGTTCACTTGTAATGTTTTTTGAGTTGGCTCACACACTTTTGTAGAACACGTCACTTCGCTTCTAGAAAAGTTGTTTGAGATATAGCACGTTGTGCATTCCTATTCCAAGCTGTCATTGGACATCAGGTTATAACTAGAAGAATCTCATTTCTTAAAAATAATTTATCCTATGGGAAAGATCAGAAGCAATATTCAGAGTGTTTTCAAGATTTATACATATTCTGTTGATTTTATAAGTAATTATAGTTTTTTTGCAGTGTCTTTGAATATTGATAACTCTTAGCTCAGGAAATATTATTAAAGATATCCTTGATTGTGTATCTATTGTGTGCTTTGTTATATAAATTCCTCTATTGATATGAACTCAATTTTGAGGCATGCCCATCTTAGACCTAGCCTGCATCTAACTTGGATTCTGTTAAATAGGATGCATTCAATGAATTTTTTTTGTTTTATAACAAATGTGGTTAATAGTGAGCTCTGTTTGCTCTAATAGAAATTTATTTTTCATTGGATATTTTTATTCTTACATGACATGATGTGTTTTTGCCCATTATCATGGTATAGCGTATGGGAATTTTCAATTGTTGGAGCTCTGCCTGACTTTTCCCTCTGTTACATTTAGAACTTGGATCATTCAATGGACTTCTAGTATTACTGGGTTTATATATGTGTTGACAGAAAATTTGCATTTTCTTCTTTGTGAATGTCTTGCTCCTATTCTGTACCCATTTTTCTTTAGCTTTTGGGGGAATTCATTTTTAGTCAAATGTAGAAAATATTTTGTTCAAATTATCTGCCTGCTATGTGATGAAAGAATTTCATCCCAAGCTGTGAACTGGTTCAACTTTTTGACCATATTTAATGTTGCAAGAGCATTTCATACATAAGTACAGTGAAGTACATAGTGCATTTCCCTTTGTGCATTATGAACATTTTAGAAGACTTCCTATCATGAGAATCTTTGTATCCATATAGGTACAAGGGTTGTAAAATGAATCATGTGATCTATTAAAATCTCAGTGAAGAACACAAGATAAAGGTGACTAACCACGAATCATACACTTTAACTGGAAAAAAAAACCTATGATTTTAAATGAAAGGAAAAGGTACTATAAATGTAAGGTAGTATTAAACAAAAAATACATAATACACTGATTAGAGGACACATATTCATTATCTGTATTCCTTTATATATTGGATTTGAGGGTCTTGTACTTTCAATATCACACATTATTAATATTCGTTTATAATTTTCTACAACCCAAGGGGGTGGAGAATGCAGCTATCAAATTCAATACATATCCCACAAAATTTAGAACACTGAAGGAAGAGGTGGGTTTGGGGGGAATGGGAGAGAATGATCAAAGGGTGACATTAATCAAGATGCATTGTATTCATAAACTTCCATGTTGAATGCCACTCCTTTGTGCAACTATTTAATTTCATTAAAAAAGAAAATTAAAAACGTAACGTAAATTTGCAATTAGAAGTGTCTCTTTTTATTACTTTAATGAAATCCATGGCTAGCTAAGGACGCATGTCTATGGCAGAATATGCAATATTAGAGTAGATATTTGTAAGTCACCTTCTTTGAGTTTAATGCATTTCCTTGTGTCTCAGTAAAAGTGGTAGCATTTGGTAAGACTCATTTCTTAAACTGAGAAAAATTAAAGAACAAAAACGAAAAGGTGAAAGCAAATCCAGCTAAATGGAGCGTGGAGGATTGCTCTGTGGAATGGGGGCAATTTGGGTCTTTCAAGACTCAGTTCAGCAATAGATCCTCTCTTCCAGATAACAGCATTCATTAATGCTGTCCCAGGAGCCACCTTTTGTGGGTGACAAAGCTTAATGAGAATGGCTGTATTAGAGTCGTTATCCTCAGTTCAGACATGGGAAAAAAAAGTCTCCCTAGTAAAGTGAGTTGGTGGTGGTTAAGAAGAACTTCATTTTAACCAAGTGTATTCAGAATGAGTACTTTGGAATTTATTAAAATATTTTTATAGGGAACCCTAACAGTCCACTTCAATACTAGGTTTATTTGTGTTGTTTTTCTGGTTGGGTTGATCCATTTTACCTTACCATATTCCTTGTCAAGTTATGGGGTCCCTGATGCTTACGGATGAACTCACTTCCATACTTAACACATCTGATGCTGACAGAGAGAGATGGTTCCTAATGTTTTCAAAGTATATGAGAGAATAATTTGACTACTCTTCACCCCAAAGGCAAAGCCTACCCCACCCCCTTCTTGAGCAAGGATCAGCATTAGCTAGTGGTTGCTGACTGATGAAATGTGGCTGAAATGCTACTGGCTAACTTCAAGTGGGATCCCCAAAGGCATATAGCTTTTCCTGGACTCTTCCTTAGCACACTTCCTGTTTGAATCTATTCATCATGCTAGGAAGTAGCCAAGCAACCTCATCACATGTCCAGATTTGTGGGCTCTGGCAGGCACCCCTCAGAGACACATGCTGACAAACAACATCAAATGCCAAGCTGGTGCATAAAGCACTGCTCAAATGAGTTTAGTTTCTGCAGCCTTTGAGCCTTTTGAGTTATAGCTGAGTGGAGCACAGACAAACCCAGATCACAGACTTAGGAACAAGATAAAAGTCATCAGTCTTTTATGACATGGAGTTTAGAGGTAGTTTGGATACAGAAAATATAACGACCACATCGTTTCCCACAGGTACATTTACCTATCACTGTGTGCTGGCCTTGAACTTGGAGATAGGAAGAAAGGAAGAGGCAAGCAATAGGACAGAGTCAACATTTGTTATCATTTGTTAATTACACATACTGGACAGAGATTTAGGGTGTGTTACATATTTCATTACAAAAAAATTCCCAAACTAACAGTGAAGCAGGTATAAGCATCATCTTCACTTAGCAGAGGAGGAATTGGAAGCAATAAGATTGTACAATCTGCTTCAGATCACACAATTGTAGAAGTAATAGAATTGTAGCCCAAAGAAGACCAGATCTGCATTTTTAGACTCAGTGTTGAGTGAGGAATCAGGCTGGTTAGAGTGTGATTAGGAGGTGGTTGTTTAACCTGAATCTGAAACTGGGGCATATTTGCAAATAATTATTAAATCATTTCCTATCAAAGAGCTATACACATGCTGCTTAGAAGCATTGAGTAGAGAATGCTTCTTTGACCTCTTTTTCAGACTTCAACATAAAAAGATAACTAATTTTTGCCATCTGAATAAGAGTTAAATATTTACCTAGACATAAAAATTGACTCAGAAATTCCAGTTTCTCTAAATATTCTTCTAAAAGAGAAGGATTCACAGAAATGGCTGGAAAAAGGATGAGCAAATGCAGCAGTGGTACTCACAAGACACTCTGCTGAACATTAACTATACTCCTTGGCGGTTGACAGAAGGGAAGAACTGAGATTGAGTGAGGGAGAGGGTGACACTGTTCAAAAAGAAATGCACTCAGTATCTGACTTGTGTAACTGTAACCCCTCTGTACATCACCTTTATTGTAACAGTACAAAAAATTAAAAAGGATTTCAAAACTATGACAAAAGACACAGGGATGCCAAGGGCCTGAGGCTAGGTGGGAAAGAGGAGAAAGCTTGGACTGGGGGAAAGAGGGAAGGTTGGCTGGAAGTAAAGGCAGAATAAAGGAAAGGAGTAAGGAAAAGTCCTGGGGAACTCTTGCTTCTTGAGTCAATGAGTGTGGACTCACTTTTGAGAATGAGGGACATTTAATAGAAGTGAGAGACTGATAGAATCATTCCTCTAAGAAAACAGATGGGCTTCCCATGAGGAGATATTTGGGGAGCATACCCAGATATAAGCTATTACAAAGATCCTTGTGAGAACTAAGATGCCCAAAAACAGAGACACGTAGAATGAAGTAGAGAGCTGGAAAACATTTTAGCTTCTGACATAGATAGTTATCTCAAATGATACCTTCACTCCTGAAAACCATAACTATAATCAACTGGGCTCAGAATTTCTTTCCTTATAAAGTTTTATTTTTTGAGCTACTTGGTATCTCTTAGGTTTTAATGTCTCTTCTTCCTGTAAGACTCCTTCACAATTATTACCAAATGTAGATAGGTATAGATATAGACATAGATATAGATATAGATGGGAAAAGCTTTCATAGTAATCAAGAGAGATCGCTGCAGTGCTAATGCCCTCTTAAGCTAATTAATGTGCTTAGTTTAAAATGTGCAATGATCCTTTTAATGCCTAAGGAATGCTTCAAACATTGTTTAATGTGGAGAATACTTATGAGTTATAGCAGATGTGAAAGCAAACTTCACATTAACATGGAAATACAGGAGAGACTTCACTCTGTTTCCCTCTCTAATTCAATCCCTCCTTCTTTCATCCCTTTCTTATTTTCCTCTATTTTTCTTACTTCCAGATGAATATAGGTACCAGCATCTCTAAATTCAGATCCAGAAAAGTATTATGCATAATTAATGACATAAAACTTCTTTAACAAAAGAACATCTGTATAAAAGACTTTCCTTATCTACTATTTTTAAACATATAATACATTATTAGAGGAAGTTACAAGTTTTTTTCCAGAAAATTAATGTGACTTCAGTTTCATTCCTTTTTTACTATACTTTTCTTATTCATTATCAACATTTACTTAGCTTTATTGTATATTATAAAATATTTTATAAATATTTAAATTAATGGCTTTTAATATAATCACAATGTTAAAGAACCAACACCACTTTCTAAATCTTCATCTCCCAAAAAGAAAAGAAATTTTTTTGGTGGCACCAGGGATTAAAACTTATTAAATGATCAATTTTTATTTTATCAGAGTAAAAAATCCTGGTGTAAACATATGATCTTCAAAGAGTCTTAATTATTCACATGAAAAGCATTACTGACATTAGTATCTAAGCAATGATTTTTGACAGCTTTTAGAATGGAAATGAATATGTTCTGCTAATATAATAAAGCTATATACCAAAATCTTTCTTCTCAATTCCCTTTTAGGAGTTTTCTTCCTTCCTTCCTTCCATCCTTCCTTCCTTCCTTCCTTCCTTCCTTCCTTCCTTCCTTCCTTCCTTCCTTCCTTCCTTCCTTTTCCTTCTTTTCCTACCTTCCTTCCTTTTCCTTCTTTTCCTTCCTTTCTTCCTTGCTGTGTTACTTTTCTTTCTGTGCCAATACTAGACCTTGTATTCAGGGTCTTGCATTCTTTAGAGAATTTTTCACTCAAAGCTGGTGCTCTATCACCTGACCCATACTTCCTCTTTCAGCTCTTTACTAGTTAGTTGGAGATAGGAGTTTCTTTGAGTTGTTCACCTAGGCTGTCTTCCATCCAGGATCCCTGAATTCTAGCCTCCTGATTAGATAGCATTATAGAGGGGAGCCACCAAGGCCCAGGTTGGTACTACTCCTTGGTTACTAATTTTTCAATCTTGGTGTCAATTGCTATGTTAACAGAGAAATCCTGCTGCTCTTAATCCACACAGTTCTTACACTTGTCAAGTGGACACCTACTCCCTGCCCGGCTTTGTTTTAGCTAACCTTTCAACAGTTGCCTCTAAAAGATATACCAGAACATGAGATTCTCATTCAAGAGGACATGGATTTAGAGTTTCAAAGACATTTAAATTATGGTCTAACTGAAAAGACAGATTATTCTCCAGTCAAGGTATGATCTAGATGATTCTGTCGGTGTTTAGTCATGTGGAAGGGGGAAAATGATGCTGAATCATTCCATTACTGAACAAAAGCATCACATTCTTAAACATATTTAGCGACTGGCCACTTTCCCAGAATAAAAGGGTTATATAATTACCTGAGGCTATATCATATTGGGGGAGGTCTTCAGAATCCTAGGTTCTTATTTTCAATAATACTTTTCTTTCCCCATGAAGCTTACTTGCATTTAACATGTAAATGGTAGGACTGTTGTATATACTCAGTACTTTATTGACTGAAATGGCTTAAAGTTAGTACATTCTGTGATTGATCATTTCAAGAGATCTAATGACCAGCTAGATTACTTCACCCCTGAGAATGATTCCATTTGTGTGAAAATATGTAGTGTTTTTAATTCATTATTTTATTTCACTTGAGGTGGAAAATTCTCATTTCCTACCATTAACAAAACCACAAATCATATCCAAGGCAAATGATAAACATGATTTGATGGAAATTATTTTCATATAAAATGGAATATTAGATTTGAGTATACATTTAGGAAATTTTCATAGTGTATCTTTGTGTGATATTTGTAATTGTCAATGCATAAATATTTTATATTTAAGTATGTAATTTATGATATATTTAAACATATTTATACATTCATGTGTATATATGGAACCTTTGTATCTAGAACTTTGGACATGTAATTCTATGGAAAATGATTGCTATAGATTACACTTTTTAAAATATTGTTGTACAGATGCTGTACAGGGGTTACGGTTACATGAGTAAGGTGAGGAGTACATTTCTTGTCCAACATTGCCCCCCGCCGCTTTGTTTTTCTCCTACTATCCCTTCTCTCCCCCTAGATTGCACTTTTTACAAAATCTCTTAATCTTAGGTTTTATTTAGAAACAAAATTGCAATGACTATTTCAATGACTAATTTTGAAAATGAAAGTCAAAATAGTTTTTATAGTATGTGCTGAATAAACTGTAGAGATATTATAGTAGTCATAATGTAACTACTTTTAATGGACTTCAGTAGAATTAAACTATTGAGTATTGATGCCATTATTGAAAATACAAAAGCAATTGAATTGAATTCTTTCATTTTTAAACTTTGGAAAGCACAAAACAGCTCTTGAATTTTGCAATTCCACACATTAGCATAGCTTTCGCTTGAATGAGCCCATTTTCAATAAGAAACCAATGAATTATGGAGTCCTTTCAATGGTGACTTACAATGAGCAGTAATTCCTAACATTTATATTCTTTACAATCTGTTTCCTTCCTGTAGAAATGTAACTTGGTTGACATCTCTTCCAGCCTGCTTAATCTTTTGTAAATATTTGCAAGTCTGAATCATTGGCATTGGTTTTGATACCACTCAAGGAGTAAAAAAGATCTTAAAGAAGAGAAAAACTTAATTGCCACGAAAGGAGAAAACATGTGAAAAGCAAACAGGAGAAGTAGTTCATTCTGTTTTTATAGTGTAGGTAATGCTTTGAAATGGACATTTTCATTATTTTTCTGGAATATAGATAGCTATGATATGGAAATGTTTCCTTAACTGGAACAGTATAATTAGGTGCATGGGCACATTAGTATTTCCACATATGTAAAGTGTAATGTCATTTAGTATATATAAAATTATTATATTTTTCATAAATAACTAAATTCAGTTTGTGTGTTACATGTACTTTCTAAAGAGAAGGGATTTTGTCATATTCTTTTAAATTTAATTTAATTTTATTGTAAGGGCCATGTACAGAGGAGTTACAGTTACATAAGTAAGGTAGTGAGTACATTTCTTGCCGGACACAGTTTGTTACCCTTCCCTTTTTTACTCCCATTTTCCACTCTCCCTCCTCAGACTCCCTTCCTCCCCAAGTTGTTCATTTCCAACATAGTGTGAGTATAGCTGCTGCATTGGTTCATCCTTTGTCTCACCATTTTGTTGGTCCCCTTCCCTTCCCCAAATCAGATAAACATACACACAAGACACAGGGTACCAAAGTCAAAAACAGTGACATCAGGGGATAGTTTTATGTTCTTGTGAAACTTCCAACTGTACCCAATCACAACTGATTATTCCCACTGGGTGCTAACGTATAGTTCAAGTGCACTTGCTGGTTATTATATGTAATGACCTAAATTACAATAAAAATTACACATGCCTGCATTTCTGCCTGAGAATGCTAGAAGGGCTTAGAAAGTGTTGACTAATTTGCACAATGTCTGTTTTCTTCATTATGGGTAATTGTAAGCCATCCTAAAGGATTCCCTAGCTTCTTTCCTTGCCCTTACTTCAGTTGCTTGAAAAGTAAAGTGAGTGCATTTTGTTCTGCTCCAACACTCTCAATCCTTCCCCATTTCCTTCAGACCGGCAGCTGCAGTCATTGTGGTTGACGAAAACTAAAAGGCATTTTTAAAAATTCACATTGTTATTTCTGTGATCTCATTTATTTTCCATATCTGTCAATTACTTCCTTTTTCATTGCTATATTTGCCTTCTGTTTTTGGTTCTTGATAATACCCAACATATTCTGACTTCATAGTCTTTTCATAGATCGTTCTTCCTCCCAGAATGCCTTTCTCCCCAATGTTCTCATAGTTCCTTCTCACTCGGAGGCTGCTGACATGTAGCATTTGAAGGAGGGTCTCTGAGCATCTCATCCAACTACAGTACCAGCCCCTACTCAGCTCCTGCTCTGCTGGTACCCCATCTCTTTTCAGCCTGCTGCATTCCCCTCAGTGTCTTTCATCATTTCATTTCTATAATAATGATCTTACACATTTGTTCTTTACATCTGAGTCTCTTACTAGGATGTAAACTTTACCATTATCTTGATTTTTTTCTACCCTTTGGTCTGTTTTATTCTTTGACACACCAACCAGATTGATACTGGTTACATTTCCATAAATGTTTGTTCAACAGAAAAATTTGACAAGCAGAATAAACAAATAAATGAGCAAAAGGTATCAAATTGTACTCTGAAGGATCGGATTAACTTAAAAATGCTAGTACTGAAGGATTTCAAGGAAAGTTTACACATTTTATAAGCATAACAAATATATGGTGAAAGTCTAATATTACATGGAAATAGCTTTAATATTTCTGTAGGCTACATGTCCTTTCTTGCTTCTAATATAGGATTTTTAGGTCTCTAAGCTACAAATCTTCTCTGATGTGGTGTTTCTTCTCAAGGACAACACCATTCTTTTGAAGGAAAGTCAGGTTGCCCATGTCACACTTGCATTTTGCCACATCAGAAAATCGTGGGGGAAATAAATGACTCTAGCTTCATTGTTATGATAGCTAATGGCTTTGGGGATGACCCCTAAGCAGACAATATGGTTTCAACTTCATCTCCATCTGTGTCTCAGCTGTCAGGGGAAATCAGTTTGTATCATTTCTTACTTCTTTGTTGGTAAAAATGACAAGGACCCCATGCAGTGTACAGCCCCAAACTTCAATGACTGGGGAAAGTTGATGGACTGGGAGTTGTAAGTGAAACTAACTTTAATTCAGAACTACCAAACAAACAGAGCTGAGCTACTTGGCCTCCACAGACTGTGCTTGCTTGTGTGTAGGGGGGGTGGGGGTGGGGAGAATATGTGTGGGATTTCTTCTGGAAGCCTATCAGAATAACTTGAAATGATGTTTTCTTCATGATTCAGAAATGATTTGGAAAACAGGGAGAGAGTGTATATATATATATATATATATATATATATATATATATATATATATATATATATATAAAACCATGATGGATTAATGGGCTGTCATAAAAGGATTCTGTCATAGAAAGAACTGGTGATGGCACAAAAGAAATTGGAGACAAAGTAAGCCCTTATGCAATTTCTGCTTCTTCCTTTCTTTCCATGTAAAATTCCAGAGGATTTTTATGCTTCAGTTCTGCAGGAAGATAGGTGGTCTGAGCTGTCTCAAAATAAAATCATCATTATTACTAGTACAATCAGGAACAGAAAGAGCAATTTAAATTCTCAGTTGTGCATGGTGCTGAAATGCTGCAGAGAAATTATGGCTCTAGCTTCTTAATAACCAAAAATAAGACAAATGGATAAAATTGTACCTGAACATATTAAAACAATAGCACAAATCTTTGCTTAGAGCTAGCTGGATCAGAAGGGAGAGTTAAGAATAATTTTTAAAGTATATCTATCCTGGGCAATAAAATATGTACACAGGATTGGTCATAATTTGGGGTCATAATAAAAACCTGCATATCTAAGGTCCAACATTTATAATATCTCTTTATTCCTATTGCTCAGTTGACACATGGTAGGAATCTGACCTAAGAATCACACAGAAAGAGAAAAGAACAAAGTTTCTATGGAAAACTGGTTTCTGTTCAAAGGAATTGCTAGGTTAGTTGCCAGGAAGAGAAAGACTATGGAATGATACAATTCATGGAGGGGCATCTGTTTCATATCTTATGTCATATTAGAACTAAATAAAATTTAAACCATTGCTCATATTAGAAAGAAGATACTAGAAGATTCTTGACCAGGCATTATTACCCTGTGAGTCATGTATGTCAGGATGGCCTTGAACTGGTGGCCATGGACTTGAGATGCCTCTAGCTACCAACATGGTGAATGGATGAGTCATGTAAGCATTGTGGTACAGTTTCATGCCCTGATTGACAATTCCTCATTTAAGCATGGGAGACACCAACATGAAGTACTACCATTATATATGTCAGAGCACTTTCCAAATATGCCAAAACCAAGTTAAACATACTAAGATGAACAGGTACCTTGATGAGCTCATAGTGAATGACAGACAAGCTTTTAAATATCAAATGTGGGCCAATAACTTTTCAACCTTTTGAACATCTTATATTTCATACAGATTTAGTAAAACCTCCTCGCATCAAATGTAGACAGCCAGTTCAGTGAAATCCACATGTCTTCTCTAATATTAAATTTGGGTTTCATGTAAATTTATCAAGCCTCCAAAAGAGAAAAAAACCTCAGGCTTCTTTTTATTTTTTTTTATACTGTTGGTGTTTCTGGCAGGACTGGGGTTCAAGCTCAGTGCTTTGACTTGCCAAACAGATATCCTATACTGGAACTGTGTCGCCAATCCCTCAGGTTTGTTCAAAGAAGGGGTTGCTAGTTCATATTTATAACCATATTTTAACATGAATGTAACAACCTATGAATTCATTTGATGGCTAAAATGTGCTATATGTATACATTTTTACATAATCTATAAATATATTTTAAATGATATGTAGGTATATTGCATATACCTACATACATAACTTCACATAATCTATGGTGTGGGTCTCTTCAATTTGAGAAACAGCAGGTTTCTACAGATATGGTGGTAGTATATTATGATTGCTCTTGGTGAGCTATGAACACAAGTCTCAAAATATTAATATTGAGACAGGAAATGCAATTACTTCCCCATTCTAAATTAACACTGCTACCATCCATGAATCACATCCCTGGAACCATATTTTATAATGTTCTTTCCGCTGAGTAAAAAATTTAGAGTAGATATGGTACTCAGGCTCTATAGAAATGGCAAGAATTCTAATATATGGATTTCATTAGCTGTGCATTCAGAACTCCTTTATGCTGCAAACAATTGCTAGAAAACAATGCACTCTGCTGTTAGACAATATAACTGAAAGTATCTGGCAGAATTATAAGAGTACAGAAGTTCAGAAATACTTGACATGATGACGTTTGGGCTTATGGATATAACATGAATATGCCTTTTGATTGCTAGAAAAGTAAGCTGAGATTTAGTAGGATAGGAGCATTTGCTTTGTTGTTTTTAATAATAGAGCAATAATACCTATTATAGTGCTGATAAATGGATAGTAGAAACATAATAAAGGCAGAAGACGTTAGCTATATAGTTTCTATTTGAAGCTTCTCCTAATATTCATTTGAGTATTCATTTTGAATTCAATAATGACAGAAAAATAGCTATGTTAGCTATTATAGACACGGAACAATAGGCAATGTTTTCATTCAGTTGAACTTGATCTGTGATCAAAAGCGTCTTGAAAAAGACAAGCTGAAGTGCAAGGAATCTGCAAACATATTTCAAAGACTATTTGTGTCTATCATGGAAGAGAATAGTGCTGTCATGGATTTGTCAAAATAAGTAACCAGCTACCATTACTCTCCCTGTCTTCCTCAGTGCATTCAGTGGTCCAAAAGTGGAAATAATTTGCTTATTTCCAGATAACTAATGCTCCTGTATGCTTTCATTATAGGTGTTTTCTGGTATGAAATACAATGGTTGTAATAGACTTATCATTAACTCCTATTCCACAAGAATGGAAACGTTTATGAAGTTTTGCCTTTGTAATTCTTTGTGAGAGTCTCTTTGAACAATCAATTAAAAATTAAAATTTTGTAACGTGAACAAATTTAACCGTTAAATAGACCTTATTAGCAATACACTGAATTTTCAGTTATATGCATGAAAGATTAAGACAGAGCTCAAAAGATTACTAAAGGGATCTATTTGTGTCATATACACATATAAATTGTGTGTGTATATACATATATATCACAATTTTCTCCATTCAATTTCTAGTGAAACAGTTTGTTAATATTTTTTTTATCACACTGGTCCTAGGTTTGAATTCAGGACTTGGGTGCTACTCTTGAGGTTGTTTTTGCTCAAAACTAGCATACAATCACTCGAGCCACTGGTTCACTTCTGGCTTTTTGGTAGTTAATTGGAGATAAATCTCACAAAGTATTCTGACCTGGCTAGCTTTGAACTGTGATCTTCAGATCTTAGACTCCTAAGTCACTAGTATGATAGGTATGAGCCACGGACACAGGAGTTTATGTTCATTTGAATAGAAAATAAATTGGAATAGATACTTTGAAAAGACACATTTTTCTTTATACATAGTGATTTTTGAATTGAGTTATAATTGGCTTTATATGGAATACTTTCTCTTTCTTTTTTTTCTCTTTTTGAGTTTTGTGGTTTAGACCACACCAAATTCAACAGGATTTATTTAACCCTTTATAGTAGCTGATTCACCAGCTGCATACTAGCATCATGCAGGCTCTGTCTTAAATATTTTTAGTAGCTTTGGCTCTTCAATTAAAAATACAGAATCAAAAACATCTCTTTGCTAGTCTTGAGATTAGGTAAAATAATTCAATTTTTTTCCTCTGCTAATTTTCATTCTTTCCAACTTTGAGTGAATTCAAGTATGAACATAGTTCCTATTTTTGTCACAGAAACACAATCGTGTTCACTAAATACCTGGCAGGGGTTAGCCTCCAGCTGGACAGTAAAAGCAGGTGTTAGAGACATCTGTTTATGCTAGGCCCATCGATCTTAGGAAACTAAGAACTTATAGGATCCAGGAACTTACAAGTCTTTGTATCCTCTATGAAATCTGTTATATTGGTTACAGGTTTCTTTTGGTTTATTACAAGAGTACTTAACCAAAAAAATAGCATTTTATTTATTTCCATGGAATTGGTTCATTCTGTGGATAAAACCATATACAATTTAAAAAGTGTCATCTTCACCAAGGGAATATATACCACTATATAAAATGTATTTAATAATGAGAGGAATAAATCTAATATTTAAAAACTGAATGATAGAGACGATGGTAAACAGTCAAACTTTAAAGAAAAAAATCATGGAAATAATAGGTATTAATTGTTGAGTGGATACGTGTTTACCAAAAACTTTTGCATGTATTATGTCATTTAATCTTCTTAGCTATCTTCCAAATCAGATTTTGCAAGTTGATCTGCAGAACATGAAGTCAATTTATTTCTTTCATTTATAGAGCCCCATGTTTTCTTTCACAAAGATTGAGAATGGCAAGTAGAATGATTTGCTGAAACCTCCCTAGTATTCAACACAGCTGGGATTTCAACTCATGTTTTCTACTGCAGGTCATTGTTTGAAGTTGGCAAAGTGCACTGAAACATTTGCTTTGAGTAAATAGCTTACCATTTGATAGATTCTGGCATTACACGGTGTGAGATTTTGGCTGCTGCTGAGTCTGAGAACGCAGATAGAGAGGAAGTGTAGTCTAATGGGGTTGATTTGGATCCCTGAGAGGAAAACACAGTCAGTGACTATGAAGAAGTAATAATCACGGGGAGATGATCCATTGCATTTCACTTAGCATGGGCAGTGATTCAAAATCTCTGAGGATTTACATGCCAAAGGGTTATTATTTTTCTTACATGAAGGTGATATTTATGACTCTACCTACTATTGGTTTCAAATGTGAAAATTTTCTGCATAATACTTGTCAAATATATCTTCCTATTGTAAATATAGACTATTGTCCCTCTTGGAGGGGAGGTGGTCTCATCTCCTAGGCCAAAAGAAGACACAATTTTCTCAGAATTAGAATTGGTGTTCTACATGGTAAATGAAATAGGGGAGAAAATGAAACACACAGCCCTTCCAAGACACTGTGTGACACATTTCAAATTGCATTCACCTCTCTCACCCTCGTAAATATCCAGCATCTGGAATCTGCATGGATCCTTCTTTGCTTAATCATAGTTCCTTTTCTTTTCAAATCCATTGATTTTTTTCTAGAAAAGTAACCTTTGTCCATGGATATTTTATTTCAAAGATAAGGTTCCTAGAGAGAATAATGCAATTAAATAATGCACTGCTTCATAAAATTCACACATTCTAAGAATTCAGCATAATGTATAAAATAAATTTGAAGTTGAAAATTGGAGAATTTCTCTGATTTGAAGTTTACTCTTTCATTCATAATGTTAATAAATGAAGCTATGAATAAAGTAATTGCTCCTATATCCCTCTGAGGATATGATTTGGGATATACTTTAAAAAAAAACCCAAAACATGACTAAACAGAATATAAGATCTCCAGAACATATAATTAAATATGTTATTTTTTCTGAAGTTCACTACTCCTAAATCTTAACATAATTAGCTATTCTGGACAAAATAGTTGGCGTATAAACTCACATAAAATGTAAATACAGCCCTTCACTGGTGGTCATATCTATAATCCTTGCTACTCAAGAAGCTGAAATCTGAGAAAAATGCAGTTTGGAGCCAGATAAGTCTGTATTCTCTCCCAATAATCAGGAAAAAGCTGAAATTAGAGGTGCTGCTAAAGTGGTAGAACTCCAGACTTGGGCAGAAAGGTTTAAAAGGGGTCCTGAGTTCTAGGCCTGAGTTCTAGGAAGGAGGAAAGGAAGGAGGGAAGGAAGGAAGGAAGGAAGGAAGGAAGGAAGGAAGGAAGGAAGGGAAAAAAGAAAGGAAGAAAGAAAGAAAGAAAAAAGAAAGAAGGAAGGAAGGAAGGAAGGAAGGAAGGAAGGAAGGAAGGAAGGAAGGAAGGAAGGAAGGAAGGAAGGAAGGGAGGGAGGGAGGGAGGAAGGAAGGGAGGGAGGGAGGCAGGCAAGAAAGAGAAAAAAGAAAGGAAGAAAGAAAGAAAGAAAAAAGAAAGAAGGAAGGAAGGCAAGAAGGAAGGAAGAAAGGAAGGGAGAGGGAGGGAGGGAAAAAAGGAAAGAAGGAAGGAAGGAAGGAAAGCAAGTGAGAATATAGACATTACAATGGTGTAATCCATTTTCTTCACTGGTTAGCACATGAATAGATGTGATAAAGTGTATTTGTTATCTGAATATTTTATATCTGTATACTGAGAATTCAATTGCACTTAACCAAAATGAGTTTATTTCTCATCTAATGATAATATTAATTATACTAGGAAAAGTAAACTGAAATCCCCTGTGGTAAAATATATCAGAGGTGCAGGACACACAGACACACACAGACACAGACACACATCCACACACACCCACACACACAGAATTATTTGTCCTTTGGAATTGGAGAGTGAAAAGATAAGGAGGACACAATAATTAACTGCCTTAAATTTGCTGCTTGTATACAGTAGTCCCCTCTTATCTGTGGAAGATAAATTCCAAGAATGCATGTGCTTATCTGAGACCTCTCAAAGAAGAGAACTGAGTCACGTTTCGTCTCTGCAAACACACATTAAATTTTAGCTTATAAATGAGCACAGTAAAAGATTAACAACAACCAAAACTAACAGAAAAAGTGGAATGAGGTCCTGTAGTAAAATTATGTGAAAAAGTCTGCAGTTAAAAGAACAAAGATGAGGCTGTGAGCTTTGGTTGCTTAATAGTAAAGTACCCATCTAGCACAGCAAGGACTTAAATTCAATACCCTGCACTGGAAAAAAAAAGCCCAGAGGTTGAAGTCTTGTATATATTAGTATTTCAAACTGTAGTTGGGCATAGATAGCTGAAGCTTTAGAAAGCAAAAGGAGTTAGGTGGTCACTACTGTACTGCAATTAAACAACTGTTTTAATATTGTGGCTAAAACCACTGCCCATAATATATTCATATGTAGAGTTCTGTCTGTGAAAAAGAATACAGATGATGTGAAATTATAATGATATTCTGTCTTCTGAGCTTAATAATTCTTTTTATTGATTTCAGCAAATTTTTATTTATTTATTTATTTTTGGGTCCGGTCGTGGGGCCTGAACTCTGGGCCTGGGTGCTGTCCCTCAGCTCTTCAGCTCAAGGCTAGCACTCTACCACTTGAGCCACAGCGCCACTTCCGGCTTTTTTCTTTTTGCTTATGTGGTGCTGAGGAATCGAATCCAGGGCCTCAGGCATGCAAGGCAAGCACTCTACCACTGAGCCACCTTCCCAGCCCTCAGCAAATTTTTTAAATTAATTTCTCGGAGAGTAGGGATGGTACCGAACTACTTTTAAGTACTGATGTAAAAACTTGAACACCTTAAAAACACGTTTACATTTGAAATCTCTTTCCCTTTACAACTTTGGTTCCAGCCAATCAGAAAAAAAAAAAAACCTCATTCACTGTCCTTCCCCCTTCCTGAGAGAAATCATCTGTAAGAATTCAGAAGAGTCAACCAGAAAATCTATAGACATTACAGCAGGTCTAATATAAAAATGAAGTCTGAAATAAGCGCCAATGAAGGGATTCAAGAAATGATGGACGCCTCTGGGACTGTGTAATGAATGGGAGCCATAGAAGTAGGATGAGCAGGGACTTCACTTGCCAAAAGGACTTTGCTTTCTTAGAACAAGACATCCCCTTGCCTACAAGACATCAAAATCTTCTGGTTTTCTTCTCACACACTGGGCATTCTTAATACCTATGGCCAGTTCCCAAACAGCTGTGTCACCCCGAGTTCTGCTCTCTGCATCTTCATGCATTTCCACAGAGAGCTCATCCAATTCTACATCTTTAAACCGTGTGCCTAAGCAGTTAACTTCTAATGTGTTTCTTTATTTATGCATGTTGTAAATTTGTCTCCATGAATGTTCCTAGCAAGGATGAAAATGCACCGCCATTTTGTTCAGCGTACCAGCTAACTCCTCGTGATGCCCTTGAAGGAGTGGGAGAAAGTTTCTTCTCTCCTGCGAGTTCACAGGCTCTACTTCACTGCCACGTTAGCATCTTAAACTTCTGACATATCTAGGAACTCCTATTTTAAGACTTTACTGTTTTCTTCTTTTAATTAAACTAATTGAGACTGTACTACATCTTTCATGGGTGTTTGGGTTTTTCCCATATATTATTTTCTCAATTAAACCTATGGCTTTATGTCAACTATTTTTCTTGCTTTATATTTATGTTTCATGGTTCCAATAGAACTTCCCTTAACATGCAATGCAATGGAGCTTCTTAGAACCTTTGTAGTATGATATCTATCAGTTATCACTAAAATGTAACCCAATGAAGGAGATAAAACAGAGCAGTTGGGCTTGTGTGGCTCATGCTTGCAATCTTAACTGCTCAGGAGTTTGAGTTGTGAGGACTGTGGTCAACACCATCAATGGCAAACCAATGCTATGCAGACCAATTCTGAAGACATGTATCTCCAATGAACCAGAAAAAACGCTTGAGGTTGAGGTATGGTTCAAGTCATAGAATGCCAGCAAGAGTTAAAAAAGAAGCCAAGAGAGAGTATGAGGCCTAGAGTTCAAGTACATAATAAACAAACAAACAAATATGGCCAGGCACCAGTGGCTCACGCCTGTCATCCTAGCTACTCAGGAAGCTGAGATCTGAGGATCATGAGTCAAAGCCAGCCCGGGCAAGAAAGTCTGTGAAACTCTTATCTCCACCAAACCACCAGAAAACCAGAAGTGGCACTGTGGCTCAAATGGTAGAACGCTCGCCTTGAGCTGAAGAGTGCAGAGACAGCACCCAGGCTCAGAGTTCAAGCCCCATGACCAACAGAAAAAAAAACCAACAAACAAACACAAAACAAGTGAATAACAAAAGGATGAATGAATAAATAAAGCAGGTATAATTTAACCAACATTATGAAAAGCAAGTACATGCATTCTACAGTTTTAATCAACATGGCTGCTGCTATTCTTCCATAAGGGACATTCTGATGACTCCTATTTTTGAAATGCAGAATATCTGGGTCTCATAGCATAACGTTTTGAAGTCAGTCTGTCCTAGTCTATTGCTTCTGAGCTCTGTGATATTGGCCAATGATTTCACCTCTTTGTTTTGCTTTCTCATCACTAAAGTAAGACTGATGGTAGCAGACCAGCCTTACAGTCTTGTTGCTAGCATGACAAGTCTGCATGTGGCAAACCCTTAGCAACATGGCTGGCACTTGGTGGAGACTCCATAAGCATTCATTGTTGGCATGGGGATAGTTGCCTGCTGGAGTGGCACACACTTTAACGTTACATATCCTGGGTTCTAGCTCCTGGAAGGACTTCAGCAGAGAGTTCCACACAAATGTGTTTGGTAGTAATCAAAAGTAATTTCCAATTATTCCACACAAAGGCACTATTCATAGAATCTCAATGGATAATTAAATCTAGGAAATCTAGGAAACTACCTTTGATAGTTATAGCTTTAGGAGGCTCATTTCAACTTGAATCATCTCTATTCTATGCAAAAGGAAAGAAATACAAATAACCGCTTAATTAAAGAAGTTTCCACAAACATTGTATGATCAAAAATTTAGTGATAAAATATCTACTCCTAATATTCTATATTTATGCTTAATTAGACGCTGATATATCATTGATGTGTGGCTTATCGGCATCTTTAACACTAAGTTGCTTCTATCTAATTCACACTGGGTTCTAGTGATGCTTTGCTATTTGACAAATGTCTGACTTTGCCCGTGTTATCTCATGCATATAGAAGTGACAAAGCCATAATATCAATCTCCGCAGCGTGCTGTCACTACTAAAGTGAGCATAAATCAAAAGTATTTATGAGAGCAAATAAATATGAACCCTGAACAAAAGTTAGTATTGGAATGGTTGGGACAACTTTCCAATGAAGGCTGAAGGTTAAGGCAAAGCATTCTGTATTCACAAAGAGCTAATTTGTTTAGCTTTAGAGTGTATTTCAAATGAATGCAGTGTACTCTAAAAAGATAAAACAAAACTATGTATAATAGTAACATAACTCAGTGTATATATATGTACATACATACATTTAAAAATTCAGAATCTATCTATCTATCTATCTATCTATCTATCTATCTATCTATCTATCTATGTATCTATCTATCTACATTATACTATTTTTGAGATGTGGAGAAATTATCTTTTGGGGTCATGCTTATAATCCCAGATACTTGAAAAGAGGATTTTATTTTCAAGCTAGCCTAGGCAAAAAATATGTCAGCAAGATTCTGCCTGAAAGAACATTAGGAGTGTTGGATTATACTACAATCCCAGCTACACAAGAGACGGAAATAAGAAGGATAATGGCTTGAAGCCAGCCATGAAAAAAAACATCAAACACCACCTGAATATTTTTTTAAACTAAACTAAAAGCAACAAGGGCTGGAGTTATGGCTCAAATGGTTGTGCGACTTGCTGAGCTGAACCATGTCCAGATCAAAATGAAAATGAATTATTTAATTGTTTTTGTCATAGAGCTTCAACTCTGGACCTGGGTGCTGTCCCTCAGCTCTTCAGCTCAAGGTTAGCACTCTACCACTTGAGCCACAGCACCCCTTCCAGTTTTCTGAGTGGTTTATTGGAGATAAGAGTCTCATGACCTTTCCTGCCCAGGCTGGCTTTGAACCATGATCCTCAGATCTCAGTCTCCTGAGTAGCTAGGATTACAGGTGTGAGTCACCAGCTCTGGGCATGAATTCCTGATTATGTATTCAGGGAAAAAGGGTGCTCCTACATAGCACTCTGGTGCTCTTGCCAGCACCTGGTGGATCTCTGCCTTACTCAAGTGTGTGTCAACTCTCACAGTCTCTTGTCAGTGTCCACTTCCTTCTATTCAGTCCCCAGTAAACATTTTGTTCATTGACTTCATTCTTAATATTTCTTACTAAGAACACTCAAACTATTGTATATCCAGAGAAAGCTTTACTCTTTTACAGTCATAAAAAGATTAATAAGTATAAGTAAAGATAAAATGTTAGGAAAGATTGGCATACTCTTTTTATGTTGATGTAACACTTTTGGATTCTTATCAAATCATCAGATTGTTACTTTACTTTTTATATGTAATTTAAAGAATTATATTTAAACACAGTAACCACACTGCACATCACTTTTATAATAAAAATAAAACCTATACTTAAGTTGTTGTCTCTGCTTATGATTACAATGCATCTTGTTCAGTGTTACCCCCCATTCTATCATTTCAAAATTTTCTTGAATGGTTACAATATGTTGAAATTGGGGAGAATCTGAGCCTCAAAGGTAAAAATCTTATACTATCTTTTCCTTTCAATCTAATTCTTTTCTTGCTCTTGTGTGACAAGTCAGCAGTGTGAAACTATCTTCTCTCAACGTGTGTCATAGTTTTTCCTTTTATTCAGAAAACTATGTTCAATAGGCATGTGTTTTAACTTCTTTTCCATTAAGTGTATCGTGTTTATCAGCCTCTATTTACTTAAGACCTTCCTATCTAGCCTCCAAATACTATAATATTTTCAAATGGATTAAGATATGTCTTGAGTTATCAAGTATGTAGTTTGGAAACAAAATGTCTAAGATAAATTGGGATGGTCACGCAAATAAAATTTCAGGTCATACCTTTTACATTTTTATTGTCCCATGATTTTTTTTCCATCGTATTTTAGAGACATTTGTGAAATTACAGATATGTTGTCTGACCACTCACTGTCACCATTATCTTTTCCTAATAGGAAAAGGTAGCTTAAGGGCCTAATTGTTTTGCTATGAAACTGTAAATTCTGTCATCACAGAAACAGATACCTTTATGCTTGAATTCCTAGTGTGATGGCATTTAATCAATAATTTTTGGTTTAATTAAGAGGGTCCTAGTTAATTGAAGGGACATGTATATGTCTTGATTGCCAAAATTCAAGTAATTTTTTTAATGCTGAGTAGCAAGCAACAATATCTACCTAAGGATGTGAAAAAATGAATCTCAAGGTTTTGGATGTTGACTATTTCAGGCAGATATCAATGGTATTCAATATAAATGTGGAGTTTTTTTCTCCCTATACATCTCTTACTTTACAAATTACCTTTGTTTTTTGTAACTGCTTTATAATTCAATAAATTGAGTAGATTAAATGAGAAGCTTCATAAAGAGCTCACAAGTTCACATGTCCATTTTCTAATATGTTTGCAGCAGCAAATAACTAGAAATATTTGTTTTATAAAAGGAAAGAGAATCTCAAATTTTTAATAAAAATTTCTTTCTATATTTTGGGGAAAGAAAACTGATCACTATTGTATCTCAGAAGTTTCCATAAGCCAAAATTACTCCCTCATAATTATTCCCCAAGAAATTAACATATATTTATTATATGTAGTCTATGTACCTTTTTGAGTTCTAGGATACTCTCCATGAAATCACTAACATGAGAAAAAATTAATGGTGTAAATTTAAAATGGTTAGCCGGGCGCTGGTGGCTCACGCCTGTAATCCTAGCTACTCAGGAGCCTGAGATCTGAGGATCACGGTTCAAAGCCAGCCCAGACAGGAGAGACCTTGAGACTCCTATCTCCAATAAACCACCAGAAAACCGGAAGTGGCGCTGTACCTCAAGTGGTAGAGTGCTCGCCTTGAGCTGAAGAGCTGAGTGAGGGACAGCGGCCCAGGCCCAAAGTTCAAGCCCCAAGGCCGACCAAAAAACAATGGTATTTTTTCTTTTTAGTAGTTTTTTCTCATTATTTGATATCAAAATATTTGCTTACCACCAAATTTAATGTTTCATTTTTATAGTATCTACCTGAATTAAGCTTTTAATTTTGAAGTCCCTTACAGTAGATGGGAGTTGGTTATTCTTTCTAATAATCCTCTGGTACTGGAAAAAAATCACTTGAACAAATTTTTTTTCTTAACCTCCTACAAGAAATAATAGTTACATATTATGGTAATGGGTGTTACTTAGACTTATAAAGATAGAACAGCCCAGAAAGCACAGAGAATCACTACAGCATATGTTCTTTCCATTTCTTGTCCCTAGCTTGCCATTGAAAATAAATTAAAGATCTGGGATTATCTGGAAGCAATTTGAAGGGAAGATCTTCAGGGAAACATGCAAGGGAGCAAGCACGAATATGGCTGCAGAGTTACTGGAGAAAAGACTCCTGGGAGGCACAGTCAAAACTTTCTCATTCATCGCTCTGAGACACCAATTCAGATCCCAGCTGACATTCCTAATGGTACTTAGGCCTGTGACAAACCTGATTTATTTAGGTGTTCTTCCTCAGCTTCCATAAAGGAATTGCTGATGTGGTGTCATATCAGTCATCGTGTCTCACTGGCTGTTTCTTCTGCTGGTAGCAGAACCTCTGTTCAGCAGGACTATAAATTTCTTTCTGCACCAATGTCATGTTTCTGTTCCGTGTGAAGACTCTGTTAGGTTCTTCTGTCAAGCAAATCCCCTGACATCCATTTTCTCCAAGTCAAGATGTCTGGCTAGACAACAATTTAGCTAATTAAGGAGAACGCTTCACAAAATGCTGATTGAGGGTGGGAGGAGGGTCTGGGTTGTAGAAGGAGAATGTGGGGCTTGCAATTTTACAATTTAAAGTAAAATTAGTCTGGAAATGTGTCATTAAGTATTATTACACCTAATGACATCTAAAGCAACGTTCTGCCCTTTTCTCCCTTGATATCCTGTTATTGTGCAAAACAAACTGAGTTCTCAGTGGAAACACTTAACACTTGTTTGTCGAGGCATTAATCTTTCACAACTGAAGGGTCCAGAAATTATCATTTAGACCACTGAAAGTTGAGTGGACAGACTGCAAGGTACAAAGAAAATGCAAACAAAAACAACAATAATGATGTTAACATATATCAGTTATTACTCAAAACATCTCCATTGTATGTCTCTCACATTATGCCATTCTGACCTGTACAAATTAACCCCTCTTCTTACTTTTTTTTATAGATAAATAAATTGAATATGCAACAACTCACCCAGGATAGAAATCCAAGGAAATAAAATCCTTAACTAATTTTAGCATTTTTTTGAATGAAGAAAAAATACTTCTTGGTAATATTGTAGATATTTTCAAATGAAAACTTACAGAAAGTGAATTTGTTAGTCCAGAACATCTAACTGGACCATGGTTCTCTTCCCCTTTGTGAGGAATGGCTAAAATGTTCTCAAATCTAACACTTAAAATATCAAAATCATGTTTTAAATTTTTCAGTATATTACTCATATTTTGTGTATATGCAAAAAAACACAGTTACATACTTTCACATTAATTAGCATTTCTTTTCATGTATAGTAGATAATGCTACATTTCAAGGGAAATGGCAGCCATTAATAATATAACAATAGAAGTACAGATCCCCTCGGTTCTGGAAAGAGTCTTTCAAAGAAGTAGGATAACTTCTCCTTTCTTTTTCTGAAATGTTCTGGGGATTTTCTTTCAAGTCTGAATTAGTATCAACAGATAAATCAATCAAAATTAATAAAGTATATGGAATAGTATAGACCAACTCACAGATCTGAAGAAATTAAACAAACCTATTTCTTATATCTTATGATTATACGTGGAAAAATGCTATGGATTATTGTAAATACACACAAAGTCTCCTACTATAAACAAGGCAATGTATGATACATGAGGAAAGAATACAGCTATTCTATAGCTGTTCTAAAGCTGGAGATATTACTTCTGTTGGGTGGTCAAGAATAGAAACGACAGAAGAGACAGGGAGAGACAGAGAGAGACAGAGAAGAGAGAGAGAGAGAGGGAAGGAGGAAGGGAGGGATGAAGGGAGGGAGGGAGGGAGGAGAGAGGAGTGTTATAAATCAGTGTTTATCTCCAATACTAGTCTTTAGTATAGTAATGTAAAGCCATTCTGGGTCCTAGGTAGGGAAGGTTTTGTCTATAGCTCCCTGTCTCATGTGAATTATGCTCTTTTATGTCCACAGTGACCTAGATATGAAATTCAACTCTACACACATCACATAAAATATGTTACTTTAGTAGACTATTGACTAAGTTATATGTCATTTTTCCCCTCAGGTACCTTCAGTGACTTGTCTGGCTGGAGTCCCATCCTCCTTCATGATAGAAATGTCAGTGTTTAGCAAAAAGACTTGGGTGGAAGGAAAGATGTGGAGGGTGGTGTGGAGCCTTATTGGGGGCACTAAATATAACTTAGGTTAAGTAGATGGGAAAGAAGCTTTGGAAAGCTTAAGTGGTTTTTGATGGCGCTTTCATCAGGAGATGGGCAAAAGAAGGAAATGGAGCCAGCATCATCTCCAAGATGCAATGGAAGATCAAATATCCTTAGTATTACTCAGCAACTCTTACCAGGATTAAAGACATTATCTGTAGGATTTATGTTCCATGAAAATTTTCAATTAGGCAATCTGCAAGAAATTGCTGCAATGGAAAAGAAACACTTCTCCAAATAAAAGAGTCGACACTGAGGTTTATATATATATATATATATATATATATATATATATATATGTATGTATGTATGTATATATGCAGAGATATCTAGGATAATATTAAAAATATAGATTTGTAAAAGGAATTATGTATGAAAGCTTATTTTAAATATTCCGCAACCAAGGAAATTATTTTAGGGGAAATGTGTGACTTACCTGACTGAATATAACATAAAAAATTACATAATAATGTATTCTCCATCTAAAAGGAAAAGAGATGAAATGCAGATTTGTAGATAGTTCTAATAGGAAGAAAAATGATTAAGTATTATTTTGAAGATGATATGGTTGGCTGTTATTTGTGTGTTTTGGTTTAATTTTGGAGACAGAAGCTGTATGTGTGGTCCAGCTAGGTTCCAACTTCCTGCTTCAGGCTCCTTCAGGATTAGAGTTGTGGTCACCCACAGGGACAAAGTCTATACTCTTAAGTAAAGTTCTAGTTAATTGTGTTAGTACTTACTTTAAGGATCTGTGTTTTATTTTGATTTTTAAATTATCTTTAGTTGCACAAAGGAGTTGCCATTTAATAAAAGTTTATGAACAGAATATACCTTTTCTTTACATTTTATTTTATTGTAGAGATGCGGTACAGAGGGGTTACGTTAAATGAGTAAGGCAATGAGTAAAAATCTTGATCAGTGTCACCTCTTAATATTCTCATCCATCTCTTCCCTCACTTTCCTTAAATTTGTAGGAAATATTTGGATTCTTGACTGCATTCCCCCTCTCTTCTCTTCATTTTCCCACTCCCTTCCTCTTGACCCCACTCCATCCTCCTCAAGGATATGAGTCTTTGATATCAATGAAAACTGCATCCAATGTTCATCTGTGGTTGCACAATTTGACATCCATCGGTCAAAAGGACCAAGCAATATATGAAAGCATTCATATTTTCTAGAGTGTCTGTAATGGAAAACAATGTTAAGAATGGCAAGTATTGTCTTTACCCTCATTGTCACTTCAGAATTTCAAGTTTGCTCCACTTCATTATGATATATCAACACACTCTGTACTCATCTTCAAGCTCATCTGCAAATGTTTGCCTTTTTGTTCCAATGTATCTCATCTAACCTGTGGTATGTTTGTTTGAGGTAACCATTTTCAAACACTCAGTGAAGCCTAAGGTTGCCCTATTTTATGCCATAGTCAACTCTCAGGCAGAAGAGTCATGCTTTGGAAATGTCAGGCATAATAAGAAAGTGAAAACTACTACTTTTATTGTTCTACCCCTTTATTGTTCTCTGAAAAGTAAGCACTTGCACTATTGTAGTGTGCCTGCATCTCTGCTGGGGACACAGTTGCAAGTAATCACACCACAACTCTAATAAAAGGGGCGTCTTACAGGCACAGAGTGCATTTTGAAATCTATTATTTGTCTGGAAACACAGTCATTTGGTTGAAAGGGCAAGGTATGTTTCATCTCTATTTTATAGATATAGATGTAAAAGCACAAAAGTTAGTAGGCTATATTGACCTGAGTAATTTACTTGTGACTAACCAAGCCACACATCTACATCTAATATATCAATTGCTCTTTTGAGCAATCGTGCTAATCTTAAGGACAGCTTTCCAGAACCTTGTTAATAGAAGAAACTTTTGTATAAATTGCATTTTGCATTATACATACACATTAATTTTAAGCTTCCAATTCAAAACATCTTAAAAGAAGTATCAAATAATCAGGGACCTATTTTCTGGTAGCTGTTGCTAGGATTGCACTCAGATATCAAGGATTCTGTGTTGTGTTTTCTTTTTGATATACAAAAGGCATATTAACAATATTATAAGTAAGTGGGGATAAGCATCACAATCACTTATTCTTATTCTAAAAAGATAAGGGATAACTAATCTCTAGAGTTAATGGTTTCTTTAGTGTACAAAATTCATATTTATTAATCATCGAATTTTTTGCTAGCTTTCTTATTGTCCTATACTTAATTCTTCTAAACATTTCAGAAAGGTTGAATGGAGAGAATCAAATTATTTTTTCTAAAAGTAAAGTAAAATGATAGTAAGAGTAAACCCAAGGTTTCTTGACAGGAATGTAAGCCATTTCTTCATTTAACTCAATTGTGTTCAAAACAATTATAGATTTTTAGAAAGGCATTTTTAAGGACATGGTAGCCTAACAATCTTAATTCTCTTAGATAAACAATACACTTAAAGTCAAAAAGTTTTGAGAGGATATGGACAAGAGATTGAACTCACACTTGACACACAAGTATTCTAACACTTGAGCCACATCCCCAATTATTTGGCTTTTAATTTGTATCTCACCCAGAGACGTGCAATTTTGCCCTGTCTACCCTCAGACATGATCTTATTTCTTCAGTCTCCTGAGTAGTAAGACAGGGAAGTATGGTGAGAACCTTGGTGTAGATTTTATATTTCATTGTTTTGTGGCATAGCGTTTTTTAGGATCTGTTTTATTAAGCCTGGTGACATTATGTTTTATTAAACCTGGTGACTCAACACAAGGACTTTCCCTCAGTCCTTCTCCTTTTCTCCATTAGGTTCTAACTGGAACCTGCCTTCAGTTCTGGGCAATTAAAGGAAGATAGTTAATCTTAGGAGCTAAATGTAAAATGACAAAATATGTGGTCACATCCTTTTATCACTCTGTTTAATACACTGTAATTTCTGCAGTAAGAAATAAAAATCTACTGTTCATTTAATTGATATGTACCTACAAGTGAGAGAAAGTAAGAGCTGAAAGAACTCTTTCCCCAACATTAAATAATTTGATATTGTAATGAATTTTTTTTAAGTTTTCTGTGCTGGCTATCAAACCCAGAGCTCCATACACATGAGACAAGTGCTCTACCAATGAGATATACCTTCTTTTAAGGGGAAAAAAGATTTATAGTTACTAAACTACAAAGACATCCAACAGACTGAGATCTGTACCAGCAATACATCCAACAAAGGCCTAATATCCAAAATATACAAAGAGCTCAAGAAAGCAACCCCTCCCCAAAGCTAATAAACCAATCACTAAATGGACAAAAGAGCTAAAGAGAGACTTCTCAGAAGAGGTAAGAATGGCAAAGAAACACATGAGGAAATAAATGCTCTTCATTCATCCCTGCCCAAAAAGGAAATGCAAATCAAAGCAACCCTGAAGTAAAATATCACCCCAGTAAGATTGGTCAACATAGTGAATTCGAATAAAAATAAATGTTGGTGAGAATATGGGGAAAAAGGAACCCTACTTCACTGCTACTCTGGACAGCAGTCTGGAGGTTCCTCAAAAACTAACCATAGATATGCCCGACAACCCAGACTTACAACTCTCCTGGGTATTTACCCAGAACACCACAAGCCAGGATACAATAAAGACACTTGCACATCCATGTTCATTGCTGCATTATTCACAATAGCCAAGTTGTGGAAACAGACCAGATGCTCTACAATAAATGAGTGGACCCCCAAATGGTGGTACTTCTATACAATGGAATTTTTCACAGCCATTAGAAAGAATACTATTATGTCATTTGCAGGGAAATAGATGGACCTAGAACAAACCATGTTAAGTGAGGTAAGCCAAGCTTAGAAATGCAAATGGTGTATATGTCCTCTCATAGATGGAAGCTAGATCTAAAACACACTGGGACATGATTAATTTTACAGGACCCTAGATCCTCACACACAGTGAGACCAAGAAAGGATACTCTTGGGAGAGAAACACAACAGCACAATGTCTCTGTGCCTCAGCTCATGTAAAAAGTTATGTATTTATTTCAAAATGGCCTCTAAGAAATACAAACAAGAGGTATTTTTGTTCTTTTTTTTTACTTCATTGTTTCTGTTTACTTTCTGTCCTGTTCGTTCATTTGTCTGACATCAGGAATGCAAGGAGGACACAGAACTGGAGGGGAAATGGATGAGCAAGCACCAGCAGTGGAGCTCACTGCACAATGTGTTGAACATGAACTGTACAACTTGCAGGTATAAATGGGAGGGAGGAACTGTGTGGGGAGGGCTGAGGAAGGACAGTGTGACATTGCACCAAAGGGAACATACTCGTGTGATGCACTCAGGTAACTGCAACCTCTCTGTTCATCACCTTCATAATAACAACAAAAAAATAGGAAAAATTATTTAGAATATTTTATCATTCAAAGAATATCCATCAGGAATGAATATTCTCCTCATCTCCTGAATGTGTTCTCAAATCAGGGCTATCTCATACTTGCTTAAAATTTTAAAAATGAAATCCACGAGTCAAGCCTTCTTGTCTTTTCGCCTCTTTTATTCCTGTTTTCTATTCTTCCTCCTCTTGATATTTTTTAATACTTCCTCTTTCCTTTATCTCCTTAGTTTTACTTGTTTTTTTCCACATTATGCACTTCAAGTGAAGAACTTTTCTTAATTTTGTGAAGTATTAAAAGATATAAAAGGTTTTTATTGCTATAGTACGCCCTGTTTGCCGTTTCATATTTAGAACTTGGATATTTTGCTAAAATCTCAAACACTGTAACACTATTCATTTTTTTCTTCAAAATTTTAAGGTCAAATTAATTTTAGCTATAATGAATTGTTCAACTTGAAAAGATGTTTCTGCCTTCTGCTATTTGAATAAAAAACAAGGAATTTGGATAAGTATTCAAATTAAGTCGTTCAAAAATTTGGGTGACTTCTACTTATTAATTGCAATTAATTTATGCTGCGACAAGAATAAATAAAATGAGGAAAACTTGATTTTGTACAACTTTGTGTGAATATGTAGATGCATTATAAATTATGTAGACATTGTAAACATATAAATGTTATGTTTAAATATTATAAAAATTAGGCAAAAATACACAGTGGAATTTTACTCATTTACTAAAAAGAATGATATTGCATCATTTGCAAAGAAATGGAAAGTCCTGGAAAAAGTTATGTTAAGTGAAGTAAACCAGGCCCAGAAAGAATGGTGACATGATTTCTATCCTATGCACAACCTAAAATCAGCTTATAAATATAAAAGTAAATATTTGGGGTGATATATATGCGTACACATAAGTATAAGCTGAAAAAGGTAGATTCTGGAGAGAATCCAAACACAGTAATTCCTTAGAAGGGATAAATTAAAGGCAAAAAAATAATACACCATGAAATGAGAACTTGAAATTGGTATGGGAGTATAAAGGGAGGGAAGGTAGGAAAATATTATAAAATAGTGTATTGTGAATAATATATAATATTTATATATTCTTATATAGAACTATATAAGAACTATTAAGGAATTGGAAAGATTAAATGTATAGTAAAAGTCCCTAAAGTTCTGCAAATTATTTCTCCAATACATTTCCTGTAAAGATTAATGATAAGATTATAGTTTGTCAAGACTTCAAATTATAAAAAAAAAACATGTTACTCTTTGGTAAAACACAAAACTACATGAAAGCTCTCTGCATCAAAACTAGAAAAAACAAAGGAAGGGGTAACAAGGTATGACAAGAAATGTACTCATTACCTTATGTAACTGTAACCCCGCTGTAAGCATCTTTACAATAAAATAACAAGAAGTATTAGCAAAATTAAAAAAAATAAAAATTATTGAAATTTTTCATTCTGAGGTTAAATAGTAGGTGCTTGCCTTGATTCTCTACATGACCTAGGGAATTTTGTCAAATGATATTTTAATAAACTAATATTAACATTGTTAATGGGAATAAATTAAGTAAAAAAATGTAAGAACTAGAAATATTCAATTTGACATCATGGTGAACAGACCCACAGGGATCCTCTCACTTTGACCCGTGATTCTCTGGTTCTTTATGTGTATGGATGTCTGTGTTGGGTATTCCATTTTTCAGCTCTAACTCTTTTCTTTAAATTCAAACACTAATTTATAAAAGAAAAGCTTATTTATTTCCTTTCTGTGCTCAATTAGAACATAATGTATATTTCCCATGAAAAATACTAGAAATGTACAAGATATTGAAATTAAGAAATAACATAAATGACCTATGCTTTTATATATAAACTGCAAATAAAAACCTATTTGGTTAGGTCCCATAGTTTCCCTTATTTGCAATAAGTAGTATATGTCTGAGACAAGCGGAAAATGTCAGATAAGTTGATGTTAGGTGAAATGAATCCCAAGATAAGTATTCAATTATTTTTGCTTTCATGCTATTGTCTCTAACATATTTATAAGATGATTTTTTTTTGTTGCTCTGTATGTCCCTCCCCCCCCCCACCGTATAACCCCTGCTTTCACTATATTTGATGTTGGTATAATTTGTGGAGGGGAAAGGAAAAAACAATCGTTTAATAGGGATACAGGTGGACCCATTGCAACAATGAGATGTACAAATTGTTATGTCGAAAAACAAACTTTACAACTTTGGCGGGGAGGGGAGGGGAGAGATGGGAAGGGATGGGAAGAGGAAACAAAGGAGGAGGCTACAATGATTGATAAGAAATGTACACATTATCTTGCCCATGTATTTGTAGCACTTCTGAATGGTATTTTCACAATTAAAAAAAACTATTTGGAAAAATAAAGTTGTCTGACTCTGTGTTGAATAATTTCCTGAAAGTTTTTCATCAATAGCGTTATAGCATACTAATATGTTCTGTTTTAAACTGCAAAAATATATAGAGCACATGGTGAACTATCTACCAGTCTAAATAATTTAATGTATTTCTGACTACCAAACATGAACTCTTACTTATTAATATTCATTAAGTGTGAGTGAGGTTGGAGATAGTCTCTTATTCTTAGAAAATACCTTGAGCTTCTGACACCTTAAGAATTTGTTTGTCCTTGATTGTTGGCTGTTATCACCACATAATCCAATGCAAGTGAATAGGAAGGGTTCTTTGATTTTAAACCAGTAGAAATAGCAAAGAGAAAAGAGGATGATAAAAGAATGTTTCAGAAACAAAACAAAAAACTCTACAGAAGAAAGATTTGTGTCAAGAAACCTTGGCAGTGAACCAAGAGCAAATCAGCAAGGACTCCTTGAGTCAATGTTTTCCCCATTCCATAGTTAATGTTAAAATACGTATTCATTCACTCAACATGTACTTACTGAACACCTGCTCCGTGACAGGAGCCATGCCCTCTGCCCTCCACTCTCCACATATAAAGCTCCCCTGGAGAAGAAGTCCATTGTCTTATGTAATTTTTATCTAGACAAATGTATTCTGACAGGGTTCAGCATATCTAGAGTTCGTTTTTATCAGTTGTGGGAGATACACTGGAAGTAAAGGTCTAAGTATTTGAACTCTCTCTCTGGGAGAAAGCAGCAACATCTGTAGGAAAAAGCAGTTAAAAGGAATTCCAGATTTGAAACACAAAATGATATGTTGACCTATAATTCATTGAGAATTTAAGCAGTCTTGGAAAATGTTTGTTTCTTGATGAATATAATGCCATTGTTTGTCTAGGGAGTGACAATTAATTTTCTAGTAATGATGAATGTTCTTCTGTGACTAATTTTGTATTGGAGTCCAATAGAATTAAAATTGGAATAATTCCCATTTTTAATAGCCAGTGGGCTTAAAAGTGATTATAGTCCATGAGCTAAAATTTTCATAATTTAGTATTTCTACCATATTCTTATTAGCTTTGTATTCTGTTATAAAACAAGCATATATTTCAACATATTGTATCTGTTGCCTATGTTAAGTAAGTCACTTCAAGGAATAATTAGTTTGAACATCATAATTAGTTACTGGGGGAAAAAGTTGTCCTTAAGTATCTAGAGACTTTTCTGAAGCTTGTTTGCTACATATAACTATTAAAAACACTTCCTAGTATCACACAATCTTTTAAGAAATGGGTAGAATATTTTCAAGCTCTTGTACTATAAAAGATGTAAAGTATCTGTATCACTTCTAAAACCTTATTTGCTATAACTTAATTCATTTAAAAATCATAGTTGGTGAATCTGGAGTAAAACATACAGACAGAAAAGAAAAATAGCAAAGCACCACTGTTACAGAACATTTATAGTATGCTGAGAATGTTTATTTTTAGGTAAGCTAATACCTGCAAAATTCTTACAATATAATTCTATTATTAATTTCATTTTTATGTGAGAAAAAACCTTAATTTTAGACAGCCAGTGATGTGAGAAAGCTATTGTTATAGATCTAGAATGAAACCTAGATGAATATGTTTGATTCTGTGACTTTCTTTTTGCCTCAATCACTGTATTGTCAAACTACCAAGTTTATTTACAAATAAGAATCTGAAAAAGATGGCAAGAGTCACTTACATGTGGTTGGACCTTCACATCAGTCATCATTGTAATTATTGAAAACTGGTGTTACAGAATCTTTGAAATAAAGATTCTGTCCAAAGCTCCATGAGACCACTCCTCTCAACAGGAAAGATAGAGCAGTATTTATTGGACACACTTAGGACAGGAACTATGCCAGGCACACATACCTTCTGAGCAAAGGTGGCTGCTAATTATATACAATGTGTCTTGGGAGGCACAGAGTGTAGAGATGGTGCGTTTTCTGGGGCACGAGAATGTTGAACATAGGTGAAAACTGTTGTTGAAAGTTGGTCTTCGAATATTTGTAGTGGAATACCTTGAGAAGCTGGATTTCAGCACAATAGAACATTCACTTATCAGATAGCAAGTAGTCAATTATTAATTTGCTTTTAAACTGATGGTGATTAAAACACCAGATTTATGTGGACTGTGGGGATATTTAACCTCATTTCCAGTTAAAATGGCAAACTATAAATTTATAATATTTATAAAAGAATAGAAATCTTCCTACCATACCACTTATATTGTGTGTGTGCATGTGTGTGCAGTCCAGAGGCTGGAACTCAGGGCCTGTGAACTGTCCCTAAGCTTTTTTTGTTTTTGTTTTTTTTTTCTCTCAAGGCAAGGGCTCTAGCTTTTGAGCCACAGCTCCACTTATTACTTTCTGTTGGTTAATTGGAGATAAGATTCTCACAGATGACAAATGCTGGCAAGGATGTGGTCAAAAGGCAACTGTATTTTGTTGGTGGGAATGTAAGCTTGCTCAACCACTCTGGAAAGTAGTATGGTGGGTCCTCAAAAATTAAACATAGAACTTACCCATGAGCCAACAATCTCACTCTAGAGCATTTATCCCATTGAAGATAATCAAGGCCACAGTAAAGTTACCAGCACAACCATGTTCATTACAGCATTGTTTACCATAGCCAAGATATGGAATCAACCCAGATGCCCCTCAGTGGATGAATGGATCAAGAAAATATGGTATACATCCACAATGGAGTTCCACTTATCCATCAGAAAGAATGATCTTGTATCTTTTATAAGGAAATGGAAAGACTCAGAAAAATTATATTAAGTGAAGTAAGCAAGATTTAGAAAAACCATTTTCATGGTTCTGGTCATTTGTGGGAACTATATTGTGCCTATAAATCTAGGAATAAACACACTGGATGATACCCAAGAATTTATAAATGAATGAATGGAAATAGAACAGAGTCTATGGAGAGTTCAAATAGTATAAATCTTTAGAAAGACTTAGGTAAAAGCCCAATAATAAGTACCAGAAGATAGGTACTTGCAAGGAGTGAGGTGGGCAAAGGAAGAGAAGTAGAAGAATGAAGGGAGGGAAGGAGGAGAATGTAGGCAAGAATTCATTGTATATGTCACAGAACAGAAAAATGAGGGGAGGGGTGAGTCATAGTGTGGCGAGATGTTGAAGGGATGACAAAGTTCAAGATGCATTGTACACATGAACTGCTCTGTTAAATGGCAAAAATTCAATACATAACGTAAAATTTAAGAAATGTGAGGGAAGGGGTGGGGTGGAAGGAGTGGGTGAGAATGTTAAAAGGGGTGACATTGATCAAGACAAACTATTCAGAAACTGCTTTGTTGAATGCCAACTCCTTTGTACAATTAAAGATAATAAAAATATTCAACCACTTAAATAAATATGAGTCTCACAGACTTTCTTGTTTGGGCTATGATCCTTAGATCTCAGCCTCCTGAGTAGCTGGGATATAGACATGAACCACCAGTGCCAAGTCATGAACTGTATATTTAAAATGTTTAACTCAGCATTAGAATAGATCCACTCATTTTTACATTGCGGTTAACTTACTTTTTTATCTTCACCATCACCTCCAGATTTAAGCTATGGTGTGCTTTTTATCTTGAAATTTGAGTGAATAATTCCTGGTAGTGGCCCACTGATAGTGTTTCTCTATGAAAGAGTAGCACTTCATTGCTAATTTTTGTATAACTCTGTACTGACAAGATGTCTTCTTTTTAACTACATCCAAAGGCAATTATTTCAATGGCAGTAAAAATAGTGTCTAAAGTACAATGTTTCTCCTCAAACAAATTCCTGCAGAAGTTTTATTCAGTATCTTCTTTCTTTATCTTCCCTGAGGTAAACATATCGTGTCATCTATTCTACATGTCTTTCATGTATAAACATTTCAGATTATCTTTAATAGTAACATTGACATGAGAAGAAAATGGTGGATGTGAATATTCATATACACACATTTTAGAGCTTCAAATGAGTCATTTGGAGTCAGACTGTCTATATTCCAGTCCTGGCTCCACTTAGGCCAAATGGGTGACCTTGCGCTTGTTTCTTCACCATTGCAGACTACAATCCCTTCTTATAGGAAATATAGACATTTTCAGAATCTATCTCAGGCACTTACTATAAAAAATACATAACCTAATATAGAATTATTAGCACTATACTACTTTAAAAGAAAGTCTTCCATGTTGATGACTAATTCTACTATTTTATTATAATTTTATTACCACTGTTAAGATTTTATATAAAGTTATTGGTTGACATGTTGTTTTCTATGTTAATAATTACAAAAATGTATATATTTTAAAACAAACACTACACAAGAGCATAATGACTAGTTAATAATAATGTATTATGTACATAAAAATTACAAGAGATAAAGGGATATTTGAGAGCTGTCCACCAAAACACTATAATAGTGATAGATATGCTAATTAGCTTGATACATTTATTTCATGGTATATATTAGGTATACCATTAGGTTGCCCTCCCCACAAATATTTACAATGGAAAAATACGTACATTAATAATCCCACTCATTTAATCACATTGGTTTGTTAGTGTTCTGCGGTCATATACCAAGATTTCCTTCCCCTGAGTCTGATCATGAAATATATTGGCTTTTCTCTGATAGCACTTGTTCTTTAAGATGTGAAGTATATAAATGTATAAAAGAAAATAGTTACATATACTTCTCCAAAACTACTTTTAAGACTCCAATTAGTTCTACCAATACCTTCCTTATCTTAATTTAGAGAGCTGACATATATTGTATAAACCTTTTCCATATGAGGGCTATTTGGACTTTCTGTTAATTCAGATCACATAAATTACCTGTCTGAGTTTAAATGAACAGTTTTTCATATGTTTTTCTTTCTTAACATCTTTATTTTTATATGTTAAAGTTTGTCTATTGTCTTATAATTAGAATATCTATCCCTCTTTCTTTTTAGGAAGAATGTAAATATTAACTAAGAAGAAATCTAGATTATGTAAGACATATTCCTAAATTTAGAAACATGGAAAAAAGCAGTGTAAAATATAATAAATGACTCAATTTTCAAAAGACACTTGTTGATTCCAAAACTATGCTTAATTTTGCAGCGATGTGTCAGGATTCTACTTAACTCATTTGATTAAATCAATCATTCCCCTGGTTTCCTTTGGAGTCACTTGTCATTTATTTTTAAATATCATTTTTTTCAATAAGAGTTTTGAAATATCATGCCATCTAAAGATAAGGAAATGAGGAAGATTATTTCTTAAATTTTGTATACTTTAAATTTCCCACAACCCCACCTGCTAATTTACTATACCTTTTCAGAAGTTTTTGAAATGACCTTTAATTAAATATATAAATATACTCACTACCTTGCTTATATAACTGTAACCCCACTGCACAGTATTTTTAAAATAAATAAATAAATATATATATATATATATATATAGAGAGAGAGAGAGAGAGAGAGAAAGAGATTGAGAGATTGCTACTGCTACTATATTTTAAATATGGTTCTGGGTCCCAGTTGGTTTTAGGTGTAAACAAAGAATATATTTTGAAATCTAAAGGCCAACAGGAGACATTAGTATCCTTTCTAAAACTATAGTAAACATATCATAAGTAAAACTGATGAAAGCATTTTTGTCTAATCAAATGATAATATTTAATCAGAATAGGACAGGTTTGGTGGCTCAAGCCTATAATCTTAGCTACATAGGAGGTAAAGATAAAGAGATCATGGTTTGAGGCCCACTCAGAAACAAAAGTTTCTGAAAATCTTAACCAAGAGCTAGACACTGTGGCCAATGCCTTTCATTTCGGTAACAAAGGAAAACACAGAGAGGAGGACCACAATTTACATTTGTTGGGGCATAAAGCAATATTTTATCTCCAAAATAGTCAACACCAGAAAGAAGTACCAAGTGACTCTCTTATTAGAGTACCTGTTATGCAAATATGAGGCCTTGATTTCAAAATGCCATACCACTCATTAAGAAATTACTCCACATTAATAAAGATGAGCTAAGTGAGATATTTTGGAATAAAACAATCTCTACACCTGAAACTATGTCCAGGTGTTTGATCATCAACATTAATTCATTGCATTTTCATATAATTGTATCCCAAACACTTTGAACTAGACCTCTCTTGCAAGGAGAATTGTAGCAGCAACTGAGGATGATTTAATACAGATGATTTTCAAGTAAACCCCGTAGCAATATTGTCATCTACAGAGGGCGAGACTTTTCTAAAAACATGAATGTTTTCTCTGAAAGCTGTTTCTGGGAGACGTTAGTTTTCTTGCAGCTAGGATAAATGTTTTGTTAGTATTTATCGCTTAGCTCATGATCTGATATGCTTCTCATAAATTCTGAAGAGATTTTACTGTCTCTCACCACATAGCAATAGGCAATTCACCTAAATAAAAATGAGACCAACATCTCCAACTCTACTTTTCTAATCATTCCTTTTGCTATGAAGCCAAATACTACATCAACTTTAAGGCAGTGATTGAACAAATATATTTGGAGTTAGCGGACAATGTCATTAATTATGGGCTACAAATTCAAGCAACAAATAAAATATATCTCGAATACTATCATTTTCAGGAGTGCTTTAACAATGAATTACTAGCATTATTTTCAGAATTTAACATTAAAAGTAAATATTGGTACAAAAGACCCAAGGTAATATATTTTATGGATAAACAACATAAAACTTTAGAGAGATAATATAGGACCTAAGATTCCAATAGTTATTTTATACCTACTGCTATATATGATAGCTCATTTTATAGAAATCTGTTACTCCGTTAAAGATTTTGTTTTCTTTCCTGCTGAAATCTCTTGTGAATTCTACCATCTGTTTTTAAAAGAGCAATATACCTGTCTAGCCCGCAGCTATTTTGCTTGTGACTTTAGCAATCAGATGAAACATTCAATAACTTGACAGAAATAGCAGCTCTTTCTGTGACCTCGCTCCCTCCCCATAAGCAGCACCTAAACTCCCTAAATGTGAGAACACTGAGCATGTTTTGTTAGGATTTGTCATGTCAAACTAATAGCCACACATTGAAATGTCTGAATTAATGGGGGGCAGGAGGCACTGGCAGCGGCAGGATCTACTTTGCCTTGTGAATCTTAGAACAAAGTAACCAAGATGACTTGGATGATGAGACAAAAAACTGAACTAAAGACAGGAGGGTTATAAATACCAAAGAATGAGTGGATAATATCTCAGGAAAATAAATACTGTTCAGAGGAATATCTAGTATATTCTAATCCCCAATTCTTTTGTAAATATGAACAAAAACACCCACTGGTTTTTGATTCATAGCACAAATCATCCCAAATCTACACTGATTAAATTAACTGTGATAAAACAGACAAATCAATCCCATGAATTACTTTTCTATCTAGAAATATTTTCTGCCTTATAGAAATATGGATGAGCAAAATATATAAAAAACACAACGTATAGTGAGTAGAATATTAAGTTGACCCTCAATAACTCTCACTCTTGTAAAATTTCACATTTGGCCTGGGGGAAATCTTTGAATAAAATATGGCAACCATTTTCATAATTATCAAATAGGCCCTTTAAAAGCAGGCGTTTGCACCAGCTATGAACAGAAGGGCAAAGCAGAAAAATTAGAAGCACAAGAGTGATATCATATCTCGGAATAATTTTGAGCCTGAGAAGGGTCTTTAGCAGCTAATAGGAATATCTAGCTTGAACTCAGGGTCTGGGGGCTGTTCCTGAGCTTTCTTGCTCAAGGCTAGTGCTCTGTCACTTGAGTCACAGCTACACTTCTGGCTTTTTGGTGGTTAATAGTAGCTAAGAGTCCCATAGTCTTTCCTGCCCAGGCTGACTTCAAACGTCTAGCCTGAGTTCTCAGCCTCCTGAGGAACTATGCTTACAGGCTTGAGCCATGTGTATTTTGATGGCATATAGCACTGTGGTAGACTTTCAGAAAGCCATTTCATAGTTCTGTGCCTCAGTCGCCACAAATGTAAAATGGATGTGAGTGGACCTCCATTACAATGTTTTATGGTGTAAATCAAATGATTTTCATATATATCAACCACATAAAATACTAAAATCAAATTCCAGGCATGTGGAAAGGTCTTCAGTAATTGTTAAGTGTTTTTTTTAATGCATCATACCCTTTTCCTTGTAGAATTGGTATAACAACTTTTTGGATCAAAATTTAAATGGCAAATAATTAAATGGTTGTGCTCAATAGTGATTGTGCGAATAATGTAGTAAAAGGAAAAAACACATTTCGATGGAAACTCTGTTACCTAAAGAGATCTTCAAAATACTTTAAAAATCAGGAGGAAAAATTTATGAAAGTGACAAGTGGGTTTGTTCCACCTCCAAGTCTCAGAACATGGGTATGCTTTTAGCTTACACTTGAGCCAAACTGAGACTTACTTAATATAGAATTCCTTATTTTCCAGGCTCAAACAACTTCTCAACTCATTTGACTCTTCTGGGTTATTTTAAATGATCACAAACCATTAGAAGAAAAGAAAAATATATCTGTGAAATGTAAAAATAAAAATGATTCCATATACCCTACCATCACATCATGAGTCAAGACAAAGTGCCAAGTACAAACAGAAATATGGAACCAATGGGTATAATAAGGAGTGCTTGCTTTCTTGGCACATTTCTGTTGGCCACAATGATGGGTAGATTCTGACTGCATCATTCTGAGTCAAAGCTCATATCTCTGCATTAGTAAAAAGGCTACATAGAATATTGCCTTTTGGCCTCAGATCAACCTATTGAAAAGAAGGATGTCCATTATGATAAGCCACCAGAACTGGATTGTTATATAGTTTGATGGCCACAGACTAAGCAATTTAATTGACATTGATTTGACTCAGTATATTTGTACATATTTGTATATATTATATATATTGTACATATATTTGTATATATTGTACATACAAACTTTTGTATGTAAAAAGGAGTATTTTAAGTTAGAAAATCTAATTTACAAGTGTGTCCCCAAATTGTGACGATTTTTTAACAGTCATTTTCCACCATAGAATTATCCTAGTTTCTAAGATCAATACAAAGATTCTTCTTCATCTGAATTCAACTCTTACATTTTGCTAGTGGATCAGAGAGCATGTGTAGAGTGTGGACAGGTTTCCCACGGAATGTCTTTACAACAAATAAACCCCTTAATAAATTTAAATATCCAAGAGCACTCACAAACAATATTGAGCCAGAACCCACCGGTAATTCTTGGGCTAATGCCAATTATGTTAGAGAACCTGCTATAGAGGTCTATTCGCACAGGCTTTGCTTTTAAACCTCTTTTATTTACAGCATAAATGGAAATTACTAGGCAGCAATAAGCTTTATCTTTTTAATTTCCTTTTTGCAAGTTCCCGTCATGATTTTCTTCTCTAAAAGCTTTTCCGTTTTGTTTGATTAATTAAGCAAATTTATACACCCATTCTCAAGGCATTTCCCCAAGTATTACTGGAAAAAGTAAGCATACATTTTATGTTCCATGTAAAGAAAGCTGGAATTATAAAGGACCCCTCTAAGTGATACATAAAATTTCCCCTCTATAATTAATATGTGCACACAGAAAACTACAGCTAGTAGCTTAGTGCTGGATTAAAGTGTTTCCATCGGATCCATCATATACCCAGCACCAATCTCTGTCTGACACACTGCTCTTAGGTAATTAAACCAAATCACTATTCACATTAAGTTCATTAAATAAAAGTCTTTTCACATTGTCTCTAATGGAATGTCAACTTATCTCAGGAAGTAGAAAGTGAGGTAAATTCTGGATGCAGCAGTTTAACTTTATAAACAACACATACACACACACACACACACACACACACACACACACACACACAGAACACCGCAGTATATTTTTAGAATACACTTCTTTTGGCCTATAAGACTGCTCTGATTTGGATCAGAAAGACATTTGAAAATAAATAGTTCAGTAGTTTGTGGCAATGCATGAAGGAAAAGAACAACAACACATAATTGACAAAACAGCAGTTAAAAGACAACTCTTCATTGGGAGTGAATAGGGTGAAAGCAATACCTTAAAAACTTTAAAGGCAAACAGCTAAGGACAAAGCTATCCACTTGTACTCCTCACCCTCAGCAGACAAAGAATTGAATGTTGTGAGTTCCAGGCCAGCCTTGTACCTAGCAAGAATATGTCTAAATGCAAAAAGAACAGCAACACATTGCTTCCTTCCCATAAAAACATGTAAAATACAGTGAAAGATCCTATTGTAGAGATGACAGCAGGTAGATGCTGCCACATTTCCTTCCCTTCATCCTCTCTCATTCTTCTTCCTCATCCACTCTTCTATCTTGCCCTTCCCTTCTCCTTTCCCTTTTCTTTCTGTGTTTACTTCCCCACCACTGACCCATTAAGCTCCTCCTCCCAATCAAAATCCTAATTAATTATGGGCTCAATAGGCTTCAGCAGCCCTTATTATGTACGATATTCTATGGGGAACCTCAGCCCCAGTATACACCTGCAGAATTCAGGTGTTCCATCACACAGTGGCACTACCAGTGGGATTTCACCCACCACTGGGATTATTCCAAGGGCCAGTTACAGGTTGAGATGGCATTAAAATCTCACTGCTTGTTTGATGCTTACCTTGAAGTAAAAATAAATCAATGCATTATCAGAAAAGATACATGTATCCATTTAAAATTTAAATTGCTAATGGGCTCAGACACCTTTTTCTTTTCAAGGTGTGTAGTAAATTCATCCGGAATCTTTTCATAGCAACATAGTCTTGCCTTTATCTTGGTTTCTGTGTCCAACTTGAAAGTTCTATAAATAACAATTGACCCAACAGGTAAAAGAGGGGTTCAGGAACTTAACTCTTTGCCATAATACATACACATTGTGAGGAAACTTGAAACCTATTTGGTTTGTGATTTTCAAGAATATTATATATTATTAAATATATTGATTCTGATTTGCAATAGATCTTTAGCCCTCACTATTTTTTCTAAAATTTTATATTCTTTAACCAGCATCTCCTAGCACCTTCTTCCTTTATTAATATGAATAGACCATTTGATTGACATAGTTATTTTAATATGCATTTAATATTTCCAGAGTACTATTTACAGCTCTATAGATTTTTAGGAAAAAACATACCAGTATCTATAGGCAGTATTAAAATTAGTGAAAGATTTAATACTATTACTATACATCTTCAATGCTTTTGTGGTATCTAAATAATTCCCTGACTTATATTTAATAGGTGGTTTTCCATATTGGTTTATTGTAACTAACCCCATACAGTGAATAAGGCAAATGCAATGTTTATCAATAAGTAAACATAAGCCCATTTCTGCTGAACTCCTTCATTTTGCTTTATTTAACTTAGTTTGACAGTTTGGTGAAAGCACAAAACTGTTCATTTTCTCCAAAATACCTCTTACAACTCAAAAACTATACTACTGATTTGAAAAACAAGGCCTCTAATATCATGTATCACATTTATTATTTTAGTGGCAAGTGTTCACACTTCATCATTGAACCAAGAATTCTGTCATCTTGTGAAAAGATAGCAAAATTGCCTACCCTGGTGAGATTTGTAAATTGGAGCCAAGTGTGAAGTAGCATGATGAGAAATGCACAATAACCAACCTAGGGTTCAATACTAGATTAACACTTCAGCCACGATGGCTGTGAAAGGTTACTAACACAAACTGAAGACTCAAAATTTATGACAATGAAGTTTTCACAATTCAGTTTCATGGCTACAAGCTATTTCTGAAAATGAGAAACAAAATATCTTGTCTCTGAATTTCTGGTCAGTTTTAGTACATTTCAAAATAAAATTGATCTTCCATGAAACCAGATTCCTTAAGCAACTCAAGGATCCTCAACGTATTTTATGATTCTCTCCCCAACTAAAAGGAAGTTTGAATATTAAAGGTAAAATAAAGGAAAATAACAACAACAACAAAAAGCTGGCTAAACAACTGGAAGAAAGAGGAAAAGCAAAGTGCAAATGGCTGCAGCTCCCAGATCATGATCCCTGTTTATATCTTCAGGTCTGAGGATTCATCACGCTTTTCACTGTAAAAAAAGTTTTTCCAAACTTCTATGGCATTCAACTGTAGTTCATCATTTAGGTGGAACTTCTGCTCTTCAAAGAGGAAATATCAATCTATGTAGTTGTACTCTTTAGCAAGAAAAAAACGATTATTTTTGGACAAATTTTAGGTTCAGAGCAAAACTGAGCAGATAGTGCACAGATTTCTTATATGCCCATCCCATCTTATCAACAGCCCCTACCCAAGTGGTACATTCATTATCATTGATAAACCTATGGTGATACATCGTTGTCATCTGCTTGTACTTTGCATTGGTTTTATTCTTGTTACAGTACCTTGCATGCAACAAATGTATAAGGATTTAATATTAATAGGATCAGATCAATTTTACTGGGATAACAATACTCTAGGGCCCCACTATTCATTTCCTTCCTGGGTTTGGCTGTAGTGTTTTAAAATTTGGACAGTCTAACAAGTGGTATTTCATTGTCATTTTAGCATTTCCTCAATAACTTATAATTTGGAGCATCTTTTCATATATTTGCTTTTCATTTGTGAGCTTATGCATAGGCATTTGGCTCATTTTTTTTCAATGAGGTTGTTCACTTGTTGAATCTTCAGAGTTCTTTACTTATTTTATAAATTGTCTTTATAATTCTTTTGAAAATATTTTCTCTCAGTCTTCAGTTCCTGTTACTCATTCTCTTCATGTTGCTTTTATAGACAGGTTGTTTCTTAATTCCAAACATGTAGCAATCACTTTTGTCTGTTTTGGATTGTACCTTTGGTCTTTAGTTATAGTTACTGCTATGCTCACTCAACATCATTTAGAATTTCTCTTACGTTATCATCAAAGGTTTTCTAGTCTCACCTTTTACATTGAAGTCTATGATCCATTTTTAATTTGGAAATGGAGTACGAGGTCTGTATCTAGATTACTTTTACTGCATATGTATGTCAATTTGTTTTGGCTCAATTCATGAAAAGGATTATTTTTGCTACATTATATTATCTTTTCTTCTTTCTTAAAGGCAATAAACTTTTTCATTGGTGACACTGCACCAATGAATCTTATTAATATTCTTGGAATTTACTTCAGTAAATACTCACTTAACTCTTTCATAAGCTTTACATGAAGTAAATTGATGTATCCTGGAAAATTAATTATTATTTTGTATATATGAATATTAACTATGAAATGACTGATTTGACTGGTGTTGCTCTTTGCATAGCTGGCCAGACAAGATGATTACAAAAGTAAGAAAATGATCAAATACTCAGTAAGTTTACTGATGACATTCTCATTATTTATGGAATGTTGGAAATTAATAACTAGTTTCTCCTTGTATGGCTAGGAATTAATCATAGGTCCATTCTTTACCGTATTCCCAGAATTAATACTTCTCTAGCTTGCATTCACCCCAAAACAAGGTTCTACAAAAAATAACTGAAATCTTGACTTTCCTGTTATTGCACTGTTGAAGGGTATATGAGTCTAGAGTAGGTAGAAATAACAATACAGAGGAAGTAAGGAAATGGGTAAACCAAACTGGGCCCTCTTTTTATGTGTCAGAGTTGACTGATTAACCAGTCTGATAAACACAGTTCACTCCATAAATCCTCATAGTAGTTAGAGCGTTTTATCATGGCTTATTAGGCTGTGATAAAACATATAGTTCAGTACATGTACTCATATATTCTGGAAATTACCAGCACCCATTTATATAAAACCTGTACTACTAGTTTTAATTAACTGAAATCATCTGCTTAGAATTATACTCTCAATTTAGCTCACATTTCAATCTCCATAAATTCTTTCTCAGGGCTTTATTCTGTAGAATGCAAATGCTTCTTAAACCAGTCCCTAGGAATACCTAAATGGCATCAACTAATGGTAAATTGTAGGGCATTAGGCAATCATATAGCATTGTGAAATACGATGTTTGTTACTTTCACTTTGTAAAAGAAGCACATTTTTATTTATACTGAATTTCCTACCTTTTGTTTCCTGAAAATTATTCATTTAAATTTAAGAGTAGTTGGGTTGACCAAAGAAACATTATATTTTCTCCATGTAGCACATTGAATAATAAAAATTTGACTGTTTTTATAAAATTATAGGTTAGATTGACAGTACTATACTTATAATTCAATTAAATATTGTCTACAAGATAGTATCTGGTGCATTTACTGAGAACAAATAAAAATGTTGTCATCACTGTATAAATTGTTTCCGATCCCAACATTTTATTGCCTATTTCTTTTAAATTATCTTTTACTTTGAAAGTTGAAAATTAAGTTTCTAAATTTCAACAGTTAAATGCCGTATGAAAGAATGTCAAGTGATAAGTACATATTATATTGTATAGGCAAATGATAATTAAAGTGTAAAAATTATACTGTGTAGCTTTCAGAGTTGCCTGAAGAAAGTGGATGTGCTACAAATGTCAAGAAAAATAGCATTAAAATTTACGAAGTAAGGTTTTCAAGGGATACCAAAGTATTTATTCTCTGCTGTTTTAACTGAATGCCCTGTCAACCAGATGTACAATGAAAGAAGTGCGTTGGACGTTTTTTATACTTGTTTTATTTTTGCAAAATTGGCAAAAGTTAGTTTGAAGGTTGTTGAACCAACTCGTCATTGCAAGAATAACGTGTGCTTCCATTGTGGCCATCACTATCCGATCGTTCTATGCAAACAGTAGGTGCTTAATAAGTATTATTGGTTAACCAAGTAATTAAATTGGTACAGCATATTTCAATTTCTTATGCTTCTTGGCAAACAGATGAATAGAATACAATGAGCTAATTTGTATCACATGGGTGAGCACAGAGAGTGTTTAATTCAATCTAATGTTCTTTCCAAATGGTTCGATATTTCCTTGAGGTGCCTATCTTCACTTGATCAAGCGGAGTGAGGACGATCCTCTCTGGGAATAGAGTGCTCATCCTTGTGTTGAAAATTAGCTCCTTTCATAGCACCAGGGAGTTAATAATAAATTATTTCTCCTGCAGTACCAAAATGAGTCAAATTGCCAATTTATCATTTCTCAGGGTATGCAAAACCATAAGAAAAAAAAAGTCATGAAAAGGAGACTTTATTACTTCTTTCTAGCTGTCCATCTTGCTGTGTCATGTTTCCCCTTCTCTTCTGCTCTTTGTTTTGCCCTCAGTAGCTTACATTTTAGTAGTGGTGGTGGAATGAAGTGTATGAGTTCCTATCTTTTAGTGAACTTGCTTGCATTATTCATAAATTGATTGCTTACTCCAATGAGTAACTATTGCTTGTGATACATTTACTTGTCCCACACAGGTAGAGTAATGAGATCATTCAGGTTACTCAAGTAACATGGTCACTTAAAAACACTCAATGATTTGGGCTCCGGGTGGATGTATGACTTACTATGGCCTATGAGATAGGAGGAGACATCTGTTTGGGTATATCTTTGTGGAATACAATTAACCAGTAGCCTCTTTTCCACCAAAACCTGTGTGGCTCACCAGTTACAACAGCCATCTTATCAACAGAAAGGGAACAAGATTAAGGATAAAGGTAAGAAAGAGGAGACAGTTGAAACTGTGTTTGAGGATATCATTCAGCAGAGTTTGGTGCCATTTCCTATCTGCAAGCATCAGGTTTAGATAATAAACAGAGACACTGGAAATGTGACATCATTTCCACATATTAGAATCAAATTATAGTGTATTATTTGCAGTAGGTAAGGGAGAGCTGTCTACTAATTACTAGCAAATGACACACATTCTTTGGAACTATCTTAGTCTACAGGGAAGAAATGGGTGTTTGATGGGGCCTGGGAAAGTTCTGAAATAATTTCATATAGAAAAATGAAAAAGATTGTAATGCCTAGTTTGCAGTCTACAAACCTCCTGGGGACAGATATTTCTTACTATTCCGCATTCCTACAACAGATGATGGTAAGAAAATATTAGTATCTCCATTTCATAACTATTTATATGGTTCTGAGTAAACATATTTACATTTACAGGTTAATAAAACTAAACATTTACATGCTTATAGCACTCAAATAATTTAATTGCTTCCTCTGTTTTACAATATTTAATGAAAGACCTCAATATTCTTATTTTCAGGAGGAATTTTTGTAATTCCAATGTCTAAACAATATTTTGAATATTTTTTGTCTATGAGGAGCTCTATTATAGTCAAAGGACCATCATTCTAATGGTGACCACATGAAGAAATCAACAATGACTTTGGTGCCACTATATGAAAAGAAAATCAAAACAAGATGATACATCCCAAGATCAACACACATATTCTTTGACATAAACTTGGGAATTAATTAAGTTGGAATGAGGAGCGAATAAAAGAATGAAAAATGTCCTTATGAGTGATGTTATGTAGCAGTCTTTTGTATTTTGGTAGCACATTAAGCAGGAATGTGTACTCTAGATTATTACCCAAAATCGTAATTATTTTTTAGATATATGCTCCTACACCTAAATATTCAGTACTAGTAATGCCATAATGTCTTTTAAGATATAAAAAACACATCTGCTAAATTTATAAAAGAATAAAATATACTCCTCTCAGTACCTGTTAAATTCACTTTAAAAATTTGAAGGATGTCTGTAAATTCTTTTTTAATAGATTTTTATTGTAAAGATACTGTACAGTAAGGTTACGGTTACATGAGCAAGGTAATAAGTCCATTTCCTATCAAGCATTGTTACACCCTCCTTTATTTTTCCCCTACCCCAACATTCTTAAATGGAAAATAAAGATTTGAATGTTTTTAAAAACCACTTGTTTATCATTGCAATGTTAGTGTCACTTAGATAATTAATTAGTTGACACTGTGTAGGTTTTTGGTTTTCAATGGTGTCAAATGAATGTTCCAATGAAGTACCAAGTGGCTATAATCCTGATAACCTTGATGATAAAAGAGAAAAACATTCACAGCTTTATCCATCTGCAAAAAAGGAGAAAAAAGTGTGTTCCTTCCTTAAAAAAATTCCATCTTTCATTGCTCCTGGCTACGTGAAATACTATTGTAATTGAAAGAAAATTTGCATAATGCTTTTGAAGTTCTTAATAAGTATAATAATTTTAATCTGTATGAAATGTTTACAATATATATAAAGTCAACTTATTCTTGTGAGAGAAAATCATGATGGCTTATTATTTAATCAAAAGGATAATGGTGACAAATGGCTAGATGACTGTTTAGCATTTATCTTTCACAAATAATCTTGAACCATTCCTTCACCGCAGTGGGGACTTACTCTCTATAGAAAGGTGTTATTTAGAAAATGAGATCTACTTTAATGGAGTACTTAAGATTGTCTTGTTGTCTTCCATGTGATAGTGGCTCTAGTTATAGAATTTTCTTCTTATGAAAAAGGTCTCTGTAGGTAATATTGCTTTTATGTTTATCCTGCTTTTAAGTTGCCAGGAACTTTTCCTCATCCTGTAGGTCTAGATTATTAGCAGAGGCAAAAGACAAAGGGGAGATATCACTAGCATGATTTGCTAATCACTGCATAAATCTGTATCTATCTAGTCTATATCTATCACCTAGATAATATATTGAATTGAGTTTAAAAGTTTGATACTGAAATAATTAATCAAATCATTTTAAGGGCAATGTTAGCTTACTCCTTCAACAATTTATGTATTAAAAATTTTAAACCATTTTTGTTCTAAGCAAACCTGCTAGGAGCCTGGGCCTCATGTTTGCAACCTGAACTAAATATTCATTAGCTGCATAATATTTCTGTTGTTGGCCTTAGTGTTTACTGCATAAATATATATCTGGGTACCAGTGGCTGCCACCTATAATTCTTGCTACTAGAGTGGCTAACATTGTTGGGATTGTGATTCAATACAAGTCCAGGCATTAAAAAGCATTCATGAAACTCCTGAAGGAAGACTTGGACATAACAGTGCATACCTGTTAGCCGAACTACCATGAAGCCTAACTATTCCTCATGAAGTAATGTAGAGAATCATGATCTTCCTCAAATGGATTCATCTTTAAAAATCACTGAAAACAGCATCACACATTCAAACCATTGTGGTTTCATCTATAACTTGCCCGGGTCACACTTACTACAAGAATTGCAGTCATGTTTAAGCCCAATTATGAAATTCTCATGAATTCAAACTTATATATCTTTCAGGCTCACATTAATTAGTGTGAATATAAAGTGATTAGGTACTGACTATTCAGGGTATATGTCAACTACTCAAAAAACTATGTATTTTTGAATCTCTGTTGTGTATTGTGCTGTAGTTGTACACTGTAAGACACAGAGGAAAACCAAACAGACTGAATTTCTTGTTCTTATGGAGTATTTATTCTCAATGGAAGAAAAATATTGATGAACCAATAATGAGTAAATTATACCGTTTTAAAAATATGAAGTAAACAAGCTAGATACATAAAACCAGAGTACTAGTGGTAGGAATATATTATTTTAAACAGGAGGAGAGTAAAGCTGGAGAAAGCCACAAAAGAGATCTCATAATGAATGAGATAATTTAGAATATATTAAACTCTCCTGATATTCATGTACATATATCTGAATGATCTCACTTTATACTGTGAGGAAGTTTCACTAAAGCCACTCTATATCCTACTATTTTGTCATTAAAACTCACTTCTAAAGGAAATTGCTGTATTCTCAGAAATCAGAACCTTTTTTAGCAATTGAAAAATAGGGATATGACTCGAAGCACCTCGCCAGTCGAGAAGCTAAGCTAAAACTGAATTTGCATCTGGCAGAAGCTAACTTCATATAAGCCATAGCAAATAATACTGTCAAGTCTATTTGGAGTCCCACTTTGTTGCTTGCGGGCCCCGAAATACACAGTGATACAATCATATGTCCTATGATTATGATTATCTTTCTCCAGCATTGTTGGTGGGAGTGTAAACTTGTTCAACAACTTTGGAAAGCAGTATGGGGGTTCCTCAAAAGACTCCACATAGAGCTCCACTATGATCCAGCAATCCCACTTTGGGGCATTTACCCAAATGATCACAAACAAGACCATGATAAAGCTACCAGCACAACTATGTTTATCACAGCATTATTCACCATAGCTAAAATATGGAACCAACCCAGATGCCCCTCAGTAGATGAATGGATCAAGAAAAAACTTTTAAAATAGGGATATAGGTTGACCCATTGCAACAATGAGTTGTACAACATGCTATGTCAAAAAACAAACTTTACAATTTAGGTGAGGGGGGCATGGGAGGGGGATAGAGTAGTTGTGGCGGTGGGAGGAAAGGGATGGTAGGGGAAAAACAAAGGAGGAAACAACAATGCTTGATAAGAAATGTACTCATTACCTTTCTCATATAATTGTAACCACTCTGTATAGTATTTTCACAATAAAACCTTAAAAAAAAGAAAACCTATACAATGATATTCTATGCCTCCATCAGAAAGAATGCCATTGCCTCATTTATTAGGAAATGGAAAGACTTGTTAAAAATTATATTAAGTAAACCAGGCCCAAAGAAACATAGTTCTTATGGTTTCCATTATTTGCAAAAACTAGTATACATCTAGTACAAGCAGAAAAGGTCAAAAGCTATGTAAATATGACCATAGAAGATGATGCTAAGCAAAATAAACCAAAGATAAGGACACAAGAGGTTTTACCTTTGTTGCTGTTGTTTTTTAATGTACTTATAATGTACTATGTGATTTTTTTTGTTTCTTTTGTATGTTCTTCCTCCACAGTATAACCCCTGTTTTCACTGTATTTGATTCCAGTGCCCTGTATTTTGTATATACATATTTTCTAATTTGGGGAGGGGAAGGGAAATAATAAAATGGCCCATTGCAACACTGAGATGTACAAGAAACTTTGTTGCAAACAAACTTTACAGCTTGGTGGGGGAGGGAGAAGTTGGGGAGATGGGGAGGGAAGGGATGTTAGGGGAAACAACATTGATAGGAAATATACTCATTACCTTACTCATGTAACTGTAACCCCTTTGTACAGTATTTTTACAGTAAACATATATATTTAAAATATTATCTTCTTCCAAAAATGATCTAAACCTGATATTTCCCAACTATATAGGGCTGGTCTCCACACGACTCCATTTTGGTCAGCAAATAAATAGCTTGCTTGCTTCCTTGTCCATGACAGATTTTGCGAATGAGTCTTGTCACAGAATCCTGAGACCCTTCAAGAAGTCTTCTTTTATTAGCATTCCAGAAACTAATAACCAGTTAAACTGAGATGGCTTTTAAGATAAAACATTGAAATACTACAGTAGATGAAGAGTAGAAGTTCTTATAGGACTCTAGACATTCACACATTGACGCCAAAGGAAGGTATGCATAGGAGCTAGTAGACAAAGGCTCAATAGCTATGTACAGATGATCATATAAAATAATATTCTATGAAATGAACTCTGAGAAAAAAAAACCAAGAGATATATGCTACTTGCCACTATTGCTGTTTTTGTTTTCTTCTCCTTTTGTCTTGTTGGTTTGTATTTGGGAGGGGATAAGAGGGCACACAAAATGTGTAGCAAGGATGAACAAATACAACAGTGGTACTCACTAGACACTATGTGGAAAACGAGCTGCAGGGGGAACCAAAGAGACAAACCAGGAAAGAGCAATAGACAGAGAGACATGATTGCAAGAGAACCGTACTTATTACTCATTGCCTGATTTATGTACCTATAACCCCTTTATATATCAACTCTACAACAACAATAGAACATTATACAGTATGTATTTGGCTTGAAGATTTCCTACTCTTCACTGTGATAGAAGTGGACAAGCACATGATTCATATCCTTAATTTCCATAATGGGATGTAACCTTGCTGCTACACAAACCATGTGGTAACCTGTCAGTCACCAACTTAGAATATGCACCATGGACTTGCCTAAGAGCTCAATCTTAAGTGTCTACTTTTGGTGGAAGCAAATTCTGCTCATAGGAAGCCATCTAAAAGACTTGGTACCAACTCACTGAACTAGGTGGGTTCAAGTTAACATACTACAAAATAAGGCACTGGTGGCTTCTTCTCAGCACTGATTCACAGTAACTGATTCCCTCATTTGTTTCCTAATTTCGACAACAGGAGAAATGGTTGAATGTGAACACTTTCTGCATTTTCTGTGATTAAAAGACATCCAAAAATTACTTACACAATAAGCTATATTCAAATTTAAAATTCAAATGTGTTTGCTCTTTCTGAAAGTTGAGTTTTCTTTCATTTCAGGTGATAAAATGCTTATTTCACTTGGCTTCTTACCTTGACTTGTTATGAAAAACAATCTGATTTTCAAATCTTAACTTGCTGTTGCAGTAAAAATCACCTTCAGATTTCATAATTGAGTTCCCATTTTCTTGCTGCCTAGTGTCTATTTGAATTCTGGGATGTAATAGTACTGAGTTTGGTTTCAGACCTCTCGGAGGCATGTACAGATTTTATAATAATCATAAAGGATGTGGATTTTGCTTTGAGGATGCTGGAATGGAAAAAGGCTATTTTAGCCATTTTCCAGCTGTGGGAAATATAGATTGTTCTCAGTTCTTTCATCATCATCATAGCTGTTTCACTTCTAGCTATGTCCTTCATAGAAGGGGGCTGAGGATTAGTCACCAGCCACTGTAAGTATACAAACATCTCTATCATTTACTTCCACTTGGAGCAAATCTAAAGAGCTATTGTAGCTCCAGAGTTGGACATGCAATCATGTGAAGTTTCCCTTGCAACCCATTACATTATATGATCAACAGGTTTTTAGCTCTGCTCAAACTTGCACTTTTGGCTTCCTGGAGATGAATATTCTTCCAGAATTTCTACATAAACTGCACAACATTCCCTATTTCAGAATCTGTTTCCAGGAAACCTAATTGAATCCAATATTTCAATCAGTTTCTGCTTTCTTCTGTTAGGAATAACATTTCCTAGACAGAGACAAGTCTAAACACAGGACTCACAAATTTCTTCAGATATAGGAGAGTATTACTTTTTCCAACGTGGTAGGTTGTTTTACCTAGTGGTATGCTGGATTGACATGTCCAATCCACTATTTATGTCCATTTAGAAATTATTTTTATCATTTTATTATGTTGGTGAGGTCTTACAAACCAATAGACACATGTAGAAGGTTGCTGAGTTAAATTCTTAAAAATGAAGATTTTTGAACATGCATAAAAATCTTCTGAAAATAAAATATATTTTCATAACAATATAGTAATCCTTTAAGAGATTACACTGCATATGTTTCTAGTCCCAAAGAAATCTGTAAAGTGACAACTTAGCTATTAAAGTTTTCAATTGATGAGAAAATTATTTCTTCTAAATGGACTTTGCATGTTTAAGTAAAGTATTGAGTTAAGAAAATTTATCTAAAATGTTCTTGTAACATATAAAAAATTGTTTCCTATTATTCACTATGAAAACAATTTAAGACTATTATTTTGAATCTTTCTGAATAAAACTGTCATAAAATTATCAAATTGTGTAACTTAATAGGCTTACTAGCTACTTATCAACCTTAAAATGTTGTATAAAACCTTAATATTCTTGGTAAATATTCACTAGTTGGAAAACTTAAATGAACCGATTAATACAATTTCTGTGAAGAAATAATTATTATATTAAACATTTTTGTTTTTCTTATATACTTCAGGTTGCTTGCAACTTCAGTATGCTATTTATATAATTCATTATTCAATATATTTTAATATTAACATATATAATATACAATATATCTCACATATTGTATATATGTTATATTAATATTCAATATATTATTCAATTTTGCTTATTTTTACATTTTCAATTGATATTGATATATATTAGTTTCAATCATAAGCCTGGTTTCCATCATCGATGAAGCATCAGTGCACATCTATTCTCAGCCTGAATGAAGACACAGAAAACACTTTGCTGTAGGCTACATCTATGCTTAACCTTCGTTTTGTTACATCAAAATATTTGTCTTCCTTTTGAATTCAATTACATTCTTATCCAGTTTTTATAATAAACATAATTTCTAACTTCCAGAGTAATAATGAAGGATAGCGAAATTCATGCATTTATGATATGAAACTGATGTGATGTTATCTACTTTTTAGTTTATGTGTTATACTTATGAACTTTTCTCATTGTACTTACAAATGTTTTGTAACACTTTAACTGACCTTTATACATGTGTATTGTACTCTGTATAAAATCTGTAACTCACTATAGATTGGTATTAATTTATTTCTCCTTTCTTATGACCATAAAAGCATTGTATTAGAGAGTTTTCTATCTGCTTTTATATGTGCTGATTTGAGCATTCTTTTTGCTAGAGATAGAATTTGTGACACAAAGATGAATATGTTTAAAAGTGTAAAATAACATTTACAATAGCAGTTCTGAAACAGTTCATATTTAAAAATAGAAAAAAATGAGAAAAAATTTCTGTATGACTAAATAAGTTGGAACTCTAATAATTTTATTCAAATATATTCAAATAACATAATTAATTAACAAATAACAAGGGTTTACTCAGCATTTTATACATATTACAAGACAAAAGTTTTTTTTATTGTGAAAATACGGTACAGAGGGGTTACAATTATATGAGCAAGGAAATGAGTAGATTTCTTATCAAGCATTGTTGCCTCCTCCTTTGTTTCCCCTTCCCATCCCTTCCCATCTCCCCCCCACTCCCGCCAAAGTTGTAAACTTTGTTTTACGACATAACGTCTTGTACATCTCATTGTTGCAATGGGTCCAAAAGTTTTGAAACTTTGTTTTCACGGTATTCTTTTTTTTTCTTGTCAAGTTTTTTTTTCTTAATTGTGAAAATACTGTACAGAGGGGTTACAATTACATGGGCAAGATAGCACATTTAAGGAGGGGTTAACAATGTTTGATAGGAAATGTACTCATTACCTTACTCATGTAACTGTAACCCCTCGGTACAGTATTGTTACAATAAAAATATACATAAACAACTTCAGCCAGATCCTGGTGGCTCACAATTTTAAACCTACCTTCTCAGGAGCCAAACTTCAAAAGGATCATAGTTTGAGGCCAGCTAGGGCAAATGAGTTGCAGTACTTCATCTGGCCAGAAAAAAATAGGGTATGGTGGCATATGTCTGTCATCAGTGACACTGTATGGAGTATAAATAGTAGGATCATACTCCATGCCGGCCTGAGTATAATTGTCTCAAAACTAATCAAAGAAAAAGAGCTGCAGCAGTGTCTCAGCCCTGAAACACCTGCTTAAAAAGCAAAAGGCTCTAAATTCAAATTGAATTCTAATTTTAAAAAGTACACAGTATTGACAAAACTCACTTTATAGTAACATAAATAACATAAAAATAAAATGTTCACAGCAATGAAGGAAAGACGGTTTAACAAATGTAGTCATTATATATTCCATGTATATTATGTAAAAAATGAACTATGCAACTTGAAATGCAGAAGAAAAAAGAGGTGACATTGACCCAAAATAATAAATAGACATTTTCCAAAACAAAGCAAGCTTATCATTGATTGGAATTACTACATAATCTTCTAAATCTCTTTAATTTAATAGATGATAGCTTATATCCTTATGCCTCTTCTACATCCAATTTGTTGCAAAATACTTTCTGTTGCTGTCACCTAAGCAGAGAAAAGATATCTAGCCTTTTGAGATACACTGTTGAATTTTAAAAAGTCCATAGCTTTTCAGTTTAGTTGAGAGTAGTGTTAATCCATATTACACCAACAACATCATACAAACATGTCTTAAATGTTAAACAGCAAAGGGAAATCTGAAACTATATAAAAGGAATACGTTGTCATTCTTTATTTGGTTAAAATCCATGGATTTCTCTTCACTTGGAACAGAGTACAGAATGCCCTGCATTGACCGTGTGGAAAAGATTATTCACTGCAGTGTGTGGGTTTCCTAATATTGATGTATCCCATTTGTCAATACAACATGGTTCTCATCAGAAATGTTTCTATCATTTGAAAGTTGTCAAGCTTACACTGGCTACTAAAAGTGTTTCTCAGTTATAGTTTTTTTAGTGAAACTCAGATTTTATCATTAGCCAAAAGTACTATTTTCTTTAAAATGGCACTCTTTTCCCAAGAATATATATGTCAATATTTGACTAGGAATTGTCATAGTGTATCATTTCATTGAAAAAATAAGGTATTTCAGGGAACTTTATTGAGTGTATTTTCCAACTCTAACAACTACACAAGTGTGCTTCTAATTGTTTTTGCACGTACTTTTCAGTTTGTCACACAGACCATGGCAAGTACGTTTTCTACTGGCTGAGATATGTGTATTGCTGCACAGGAAGAAGCCCTGCTGGTAAAGCCACATGAACGGTCTTGCTAGAACTCGGCGAGGAGATGTCATTACATGTTAGTAGTAGTAAAATAAGCAGCACTGAGAAGTACCTCCATCTGGAAATTATCAAGACCAGGGCTGATGGATTGGGGAAAAGGATATGTTAAAGACTACTGTCTTCCTTCTAGAGTAAGCAGCTGAGTAGATCAAGAAGTAAATTAGGAACACAGAAACTGGAGCAGATTTGGGAGTGCCACAGGTACGGGACAAGACATTTATTTCTCAGGAAGGTAAGGTTGACGTGCCAATTTGGGGATATACATTTGGGACACAGATGAATGATCTGGCCTTGGTCTGAAGGTCTGGTGAATGCAAGGCATGAGAATGAATGAAGTCAACCGGACAGAAACATGGAAGGAAATAACTGAAGGTGAGTTTCCAGGCTGCTTTGCAGTAAATATTGCCAATTGTCCATAACAATTAGTGTAGGGCAACAGGCAGGAACCACATGGAGAAATTCTCATTGGAATCCTCCAAGTCAGAAATCAGTGGCTTTGCCCTTGAAGATTTCATTTCAGTGCTACAATATGATGAAGACCATGTGGTAAGAGCCATTATCAGCCATATATCAAGTGAGCCACATATTGAGGAGCAAGTGCCTGATTCATTGGCCAAGATGTTCATTGTGGGAAGTATCTCCTTCTGACAACAATCATGCAGTAGACATTTTAATAGAAGCTGGCCAGGATACTAGAGCATCATGTGTTGTATCATGGGAATGGATGTTTTCCAATACAAGAAGAAACACAATACCCAAACATGTGCAGGCAGGTCAGATCTAAAAATGGGAAGGTCAACAACTTCTAGACCATAGGAGAACTTACATAACATTGGCATTGAGATGGTGATAAGAAGCTATTAATAATAGTAAATACAAATAGAAGGATGACTACACTTGATAGGCAAAACAAAATACAACCAACAGGATTCTAGGAAGATAAGGGAAAAAATGGGGGAGGAAAAGGATCAGCTTTCACACTGAGGGTAACAGCAATTGTATGTTTTGCAGGAAATGTTTAAAAATAGGAAATAGGAAAGAATAAAACAATCATTTTTAGATGGAAGTTTGTTACTGTCATCTGGATCTAGGTGGTCCCAGAAACCATGTGCAGCTGAGTAGCCAAATGTTCAGGCTTCTGTCCCAGAGTGTCCTTATACTTTAGCATACGTTCAGGTTTCTGGGGCAGAGAGACTTCAGACTTTATTTAGACAGTCTGTGTTCTTAGATGAAATGATTTTTGTGTCCTGTTTCATCTCACCTGTTCTTTTCCTTGCCCTTTCTGTTTTGATTTTTTTTCTACGTTTCAGTCCTCAGGTCTGAACTCAGGGCTTCATGACTGTACAGTAGCACTTTCGTTCATGAGCAACACAGAAGGTTCTTTTGGTTTTAGGTAGTACTTTTGATAGGTTCTCGTGTGATCCTTCTATAATTCAGCCATGTATACCACCATAGCCTGTCTATTTTCCCTTTATCTATTCATATTTGAGATAGTTTTTCAAAATATACTAATTTTAGTTAACTTTGAAGAGTCTTAGCTTTTATTCTGCTGAATACATGGCCATGTTTACAGGTCTCAGGGAAAAGAAGAGACTAAGAAATTCAATGGGCAAGTCACTTCCAACATTTTTCTTGTGTATGTTGCTTTGGTTCCCCCTTGTCCTTTGTCTCACCATTCTGTTGTTCCCCTTCTCTTCCTTAATTCAAATAAACGCATATACAATACCAGAGTACCAAAATTAAATACAGTGAGAATAGTTGGGGTGGTTGGGGAGGATGGAAAGTATGGGAAGGGGTAATAAGTTTGACAAGAACTGTACTTATTACTTTAATTATGTAACTGTAGCCCCTTCATACATCACCTTGACAATAATTTTTTTAAAAAAGAAATTTGATGGCCATGGCTATAAAGGCTATTCATTCCATATTTATATGTCAGAAAGTTTGTGATGCCCCTAAAATTGTGTAACTGATTAGGATTTCTCTAGAATTGAAACTCATTGCTTTCAAACTTTGAAGCAAATGCTTACTGGAGCATGCTTTCATCATAACATACTTTTACTTCTTTGATTTATTTTAATAACCTGGTATTTTAGAATGAATTACTTGTTCTTTATTATAATCTCATGAATTCTGTTTCATTAAAAATATTATAGACAGATTCCACAGTGGTTCTCTAAAAAAGAAAATAATCAAGTTTTTTACAGTTAAATAATCAGTAATTTAATAAAATTAATAATTTTAACTGCCTTAATATTGTTATGAAATGGATTTTTCCCTAAGTTCATTGCAACAGAAATGACAATGGTATGGACTGAAATAGTTCAGTGCCACTGCTTTGAGTCAAGTGAAGAAAACTACAGTTTTATCCATCATTGCTTTTGATCATCAGTGCAAATGTCACCATAGTGAACAAGTCAAAGCACATCTCTTGACCTTATGAAAATGGTTTTCCCCTCGTAGGTACTAAAAAGTGCTGCAGGACTTTCCAAAATCTTGTGAGCCATGGAGAATGAAAATGGGATAAAGAAAATATTGTAGGCCAAACAGTTATGGAAAATACCAAGGACTTATACAGGGACATTTCAAAACCAACTTGTTGTTTTCTGCTGTTCTTCCTGAGGATCTATCTATACTCCGAAAAAAGGCCAGTGTCTTCCGTAAATAATGAAAGTCATGTGATTTCTCAGTAATGTTCCTATGATTTTCAATATGAGAGCCTCATAAACAATTGTCTCTTTGATGCAGCCTTGTTTCACTCAGCTTTTTCTGTTCACACTCCTTTGTCTATCATATCTGAAGTAGTTTCTTCGTTTGGAAGGAAAGGACAGCCTGTTCCTCAGCTAATAGGAAACATAATTCTGCCCTCATGTGTGACAACTCAGTAATTTGTTTTTAGAAAAGTTGCACTCAAGCAACACCTAATATATGGCACCAATTATGTTAAGATGTGTTGAGTCAGATTTCCCCAGCGTTTTCATAATCATTAAGCAACTCCTGAAAATAGCGCTTATGTTTTGAGTTAAAATTTTAATATAGCTTCCAATGATGCCTAATTTAAGATTGACTACTGGGAGAATCTGTCTGAGTTTATTATTTAATTGGTAGAAGGGACTTTGGAACATTGCAAAAATATGAAGTGCTTGCTTTGTGACATAAGCAAGCAACAATGATACTAAAATAGATAGGCAATCCACCGATATTGGAATGGAAGAACCAATAGAAATTAAATCCTCAAAATCTGTATACTGTGGGGAAAAATGTAGAATGTTCACAAACTCCATCTCTCCATATGGCTTTCATGCTATCATGTCCAGTGAACTTCATATCTTCCTCATTTCATAAGCTCTGCAGCTTTTCATCTCAGGAAATGGACCCCTCCACTACCTTTTTGTATTTCAGAAACTTCCTCCCTCACTGCATTCAGGAAAGATGTGACACTTCACAAGTACATAGCCTCTCCAAAGATTTTAGGATCTTTAAGGAAGAAAGAGAAATCTTCCCTTAGTACCTTTTGATTTCCATTTTATAATTAAGATTTGATGAAGTGACATCTAGGTTTAAGAGGAAAAGCAAACAGCTGTGTAGGCTCTTGATCGTGTCGACCTGCTCTATGTATGCTTCAAATCTCAACCTTCCTTTCTCAGTTTCAAGGTTATTGAAATGTTTTATTTAAATTTTATCACTGCAAACGTGAAGGTTGTAAGACAGAACACAAAACAACTTGTACTATTGCATTCTAGAATGTGAAGTTTATAGTAGCCTCTCTACGATCTACTTTTCCTCTCTGTAAAGAAGTTAGTGTGCACTATGAGATTTCCAGGAACAACCTTTTAATTGATCTAATTTTTTTTAGCTTTTTTTATTGTGATAATACTGTACAGAAGGGTTACAATTACATGGGCAAGATAATGAGTACATTTCTTATCAAGCAGTGTAGCCTCTTCCCCACACCAAAGTTGTAAAGTTCGTTTTCGACATAACGACTTGTACATCTCATTGTTGCAATGGGTCTACCTGTATCCCTATTTAAACGATTTGTTTTTACCCTTCCCCTCCACAAATTATACCGACATCCAATACAGTGAAAGAAAATGTGGTATACATACACAATGGAATTCTATGCCTCCATCAGAAAGAATGACATTGCCCCATTTGTTAGGAAATGGAAAGGCGTGGAAAAAATTATATTAAGTGAAGTAAGCCAGGCCCAAAGAAACATAGGTCCCATGGTTTCCCTTATTTGCAATATCTAGTGTATGTCTGAGTCAAGCAGAAAAGGTCAGATAAGGTGATATTAGGGAAATGAACCCTAAGATATGTATTCAAATGTTTTTTTTTCTTTCATGTGATTGTTTCTAACACATTTATAAGATTATTTCTTTGTTGCTTTGTATGTCCCTCCCCACAGTATAACCCCTGTTGTCACTGTATTTGATGTCGGTGTAATTGATCTAAATTTTATCTCAATGAGAGTATTTCCAAACTCCTTTTCTACAAGATACTAGTAGGAGGTGTGTACATGATCTGGTGTTTGTATATGTGTGTTAGAGAAAGGGAGAGAGAGAGAAAGAGAGAGACAGAGACAGAGAGAGATAGAGATAGATACAGAGAGAGATAGAGAGACAGAGAGAGAAATCAACCTACACTGTGACACATTAACAAACACAATTCCTCACTACAAAGATTATTTCTATCAATGTCTTTTCCAATGCAGACATCAATTTCATTTATACCTTCCATCTCCCAAGAAACCACCTGATTTAATTAATTTCCTCTGGTCTGTCTGGCCATGGTAATCCCAACAAGCAGCAATAGGAACTAAACATTAATAGAGTGAATAGAATATAATCTACAACAGGGGCTCCCTTCATTATAAAATCTGATTCAGCATTTATATGAATGAATAATTAAATAGCTGTCTCTTTAAACCCTTTACTTATATCAAAGCTGTATCTCCAGAACACCTCATTTTCCCTATGAGAAAGATACTCCCTATAGTATTCTCTTCTAATGTAACTATTAAAAATGCAACACAAGAATGGAAAATGTGCCTAAATCGTTTAGTAACCTCTTTTGACATTTTCATTACATTTCCTATTACTGGAATCAAAATGGGAATAAGATTATCTCAGAAGTTTAAAGGACCCCTTCCGTGGAAGAGTGGGCATTGTGACATGCATGTAGAATTTTATTGTTGAGGGTGTAATGTTAAATCACAGCAAGGAATACCGGCAACTTCACATCATTCTCCCCTGTGAAGCCCTCTTCAGAATGTAACTGGAAACAGGTTTGTCACAAGTGGCTTATGAAAACCACATACCCTTTACTGAGCTTGTTGTAAACAGCATTCAGACATGACATGAGAGGCTAGAGTAAGTGAGATTTTCTTTAATTATAATGTTCCTGGGTTATCTGTTCTTCATGCTTGTAGGGAGAAGTATTTTAGAAGGATTTGTTCTCTTTGGCCTCCTTCTGAGGTTATTATACCACTCATACAATGAACGTAAAGGAAGGGTCTCCTAAACTCTTCTGCCTTTCCTACCAGAAACCAAACTATATTATTGGCAGATAAATATTATGGCCATGAGTCTAGTATAAGTGGACCTATAACCAAATACTGACTTTAAACTTTGTTCTATGCCAGATTCAGTGTTTTACTTTCAAGGTCAAGTTTCAAGCTCATAATCACTCCATAATTTTAATACTACTAATCTTCTATTTTGTCATAAGGAAAGTCCTAATTGCTCCTATATTATTTTTACTCCTGAGAGGGAACAGTATAGAAATCATTAGGAAGAGATTATAGCAGTATAAGGCAAAGAACTTACTTTGTCCCAAAGCACCTATGTAGACAAGAAGTAAGCCATACATATGTCTGTGTTTACTCATAAAACATTCATACTTTCCACATATCTAGCCACATAAATAATTGTTCAGTAGCTGCCAGATGCCAGGCATTGTGCTAATTGATAGAGATAACACAAATAGACATTGCACCAAGTGAACATGAACACTAAGAAACTGGGCTTTACATTCTAGATTAAAGGAGTATAGGATTATAGGGGAATTGTGGAGGAAGGAGCATCTTAGCGAATAACCTGGTCATCATAAAAATTATTATTACATTTACTTGTCAAGAATTTCTTGGGGTTATTTAGCAAGTAATTGATGTCAGAAACAGTCCTGTATATTGTCAGGGAAAAAAAAATCTAATCCTCTTATGAGTTGACTTCTGGGCTTTGCCCAGATCATCTGGCTAAGGCTCTTCCTTTCCCAGACATGGCAATTGCTGGGGGAGTGGCTAGGAGAATGCCTTTAGCCCACTGGGCTACTTCGCCTCTCCATATGTCACTTTTGTAATGGAGCTGTCAGCGAAGGTGATTTATCTTTGTATCATGTAGTCCTTTAAGAATTTCTCTCTTGGATAATTGAATGTCACTCATCTAGGGAAGCTCCTACTTCCTGCATTAGGATGTCAGGGGACATATGGTAATCAGGAGCCACATGGCCACATATAGCAATGGGCCCTGCTATTACAAGAGTGGCTGGTTCTCTTGTAGGGGAGAAGAGGACCACCCCCCAGCTGCAGATCCCAGGAGACTGCTGAGCAAACAGAAAATGCCCCGATTCTTCCGCTTCCTGAAGGCAAATGCAAATTGATACAGGTAAATGTTGAGACATGTCAGAAGAATGACTTTTACACTTATCATTCTGGCTTCACATACCTTAGCTTCAATGAGATGCAACAAAAAGGGAGCTTTGAAATCAGGAAAGAAAGACTCTGTATTTGTGTCACTGCAGTGATGATAGACACTGATTTGTTTGACATACTGTAGTTCTTCCTGACAGTTGAAACATTCTCCTGGAATTCACTTTAGTTTTGCATGTAACTCTATACTTCTTCCATAAGAAAAAAATCTTGGAGCAAATTGAGATGACAATAGTGAAATAGAGTGATAACAGCTCTATGTGGTGAGATTATGATAGTTTATAACCTTCTTAGTTTGATTTACCTATAATTTCTACTACGGGAATGTGCATAAGTTACTTTTAAGACATAAAAATTAAATATTGAAAACCTCAGTATTTGGTATCCAGTAAAATTAAAATTATGCATGCCTCATAAATAACATAGCTACTGTCACAAACTCTCAAACACTGGGATCGATACATGAATGTATAGAATATATAATCTTAAGTAATATTAATAATATCATTTATCAGGACACTACTTGCTGAATAATGTATAATGCTGTATTGAAAGTAGTATACATTGTTCCTAAAACTATTTTGAATAATTGTTTTCTCCCATTTTGGTATTCTTTTTTGTAAAGTAACCTCTGCTTGTTAACATATTCAAGTGTTTGTGTGTGTGCGTGTGCATGGAACAAATTTGGTATGCAAGTAGTGTGGTGTCTATTCATTAACATCCTCCTGCTGTTCACATTTTATTAATGAAACAACCCATCACCCTCCCACCAGCACACACTTTATTCCTTCTCCAAATCCATCTGCTTTTCATGAACATCTGAAACCACATTCCCTTACAAAATCAACTCTTTAACAATGCCTTAATACCATGAGTCTATTACATGCCAAAGATGGTCAACTAGATCTCAGTGTCAAATTTTCAGAAAGCATGGCGTGGCTGTGATGGGGGCTCTTGTGATTAGGGATTGGGGGTCAAGGAATCAATCTAGGGCTAGCACACTTACCAAGCAAGTTTTGAATATAGACGGGACAAATTGGGGTGTTTGCTTCTACTCATGTTCTCCTTTCTTACTTTTATTCCTTCTTTCTTTTTTCTCACATATACACATACCTCTTAATTTCATCCTTATCTCCCAACCTTATATCTCATACCCTCTCCATTTTCTCCCTTTCTGCTTTTTTTATTTCATTTTATTTATTCACATTTCTTTATTTTCTTTTCTTGTTCCTTCTGTACTTCGTCCATCCCCTATCCTCTCTTCCTCCCACCCTTCCTAATTTTTTTTACTGGATACAATACACATGATCTTATTAGTTACTTTTAACAACATTGATCAGCTTAATCCAAGGACTCTTCAAGGGAGAAGCATTAATAGAAATTATGAGAAATGGAACTTGTCAGCTCTGGGCTTATTGTTGCACCGATGAGAATCTAGAAATTTGAGAAATTATGTTTGCACTCAGATGAAATTCCAATTCATTTAAGCCTTTAAAGTATTTTGTGTTATGTTACTTAAATATGCATATGCCAGTATTTTTTACATGTGCTAACAAGAGATTATAAAAAGATACTCTTAGGTTCAATTCCTTCATTAATCTGCTTACGATTTCATGTGTGACACATAATATTTAACATCTGAGAAATCAACAGATGCTCAAGTATTAATTTAACTTATTCCTAAAAACCTACTTTCCTCGTTCCACACTTACTTCTTTGATCATTTCATCTGACGACCACAAATGATTATCTCCCTCATGAATCACTTCCTGGAACCCCAACTGATCCATTTTTCCACTTGCCATATTGCCTTAGATGTCAAATCGACATCAAACTTAATAAGCTCAAAGATGTCTTCTTAAGTACTTCTGTTTCTGATATAGTCTTGACAACTGAATGTTACCCTTCTGTGTATCAAGGCTAATACCTTTTGTGGCACACTTCATCATTCTTCTCTCCTTTACTCCCTCTCATTCCTCTTTGTCCTCTCTCTTTTCTCCCTCTCTTTCCTCAGCTGTAGACCCAAATATACCAGAATATATCGCCTCCAACATTTCCATCTGATCCAAGGAATAATGGTCTCTTGACATGTTTACGAGTGATCTTCAAGCCATTTCTTAGATTTTGGTCTTGCTTTTTACAGTCCTAGATTTTGGTCTTGCTTTTTACAGTCCTAATGTATTCTCAAACAGTACCACCTCCCACTGCTTGAAATGGGCATGCATCTGAGAATACTGCTTAGATGTCTCCATGTTCCCATTTCCTCAGAGTACAAGTTTATGTGTTCTAGAACTCAGCCCCTCTCACATTTCCTATTTCAGCTCCGTCATCTTTCCTTCACCCAAATCTACAAATACCCAGGACAGCAAGTCATGCTATGTGTTTCCTTACTTTTAATTTTAAAAAAGGTTCATTTTTAGTTGATAGGACAAAGTACACGATTGTCCATGCGCTTCATATGTAGCTCAGATTTAGAGTGCTTATGTATCAATTAAAAAAACAATTTTTTAAATAGAAGAAAACATACCTTGGCTTATTTACAAGATAAGATCTGAGAGTTTCATATTACATATGCTGTGGAATCATCCCTATATATCTCTTCAAACAATTATCATTTACGATGAAAACCTTGAAGTCCTTTCTTCCGGGTTTCCAAGCTATAAAGCACTTTAGACATATCTGCATTCATCTGACTGGGCAAAGAGAATTCTTGCTTTTCTCTATTATAAGTTGGTCTCCATCTGTTAACATGTCCTCTTACTTGCCTTCCTCCCTAGCTTCACATTATTTTCCAAATAATTCAAGGCCTTTGTCTAGTCCTTTTTCCGTGTCTAAAATACATTTCTTCACAATTCTGGCTCAGCTTGCATTTTCTCCCCTTCTACTCTTCATATCAACATTCAGCCAGACAGGTTAGGAGCATGAATCTGGATAGCTAGGCTATCTGAATTGAGATGAGATCTGGGCTATTTTCCACTTTGGAGATGTTTGGCAGGCTCTATCACTTGTTGTTTTTCACTTTTATTATTTTAAGATGGAACCAATAACAATGCCTTATTCCTAATGTTTTTTTGGGATTAAATGACTTAATATTTGAAAAACTGTTACAATGCTACCAGGCAAATAGAATTATGCACGTTTTTTAATAAATAAAAAATAAAACAGACTCATATAATAAAGCCTATCCTAATGTTCTAGTAAATTTTTTATATCATCTCTAACCCCAGCCCTCTCTAACGCTTTCCAATTTTTCTCCTTTATGATTCTCTTCTAATCATTTACTTATTTTCATTGTTGACTGTTCCTTTACTAGTCTGTAAGCATTATGAAAGCAGTGAATTGTTTTACTTTTAATTAAATAAGCTAGTATCTGAAATAGTAGGTGCATATTATTTATTTGTTGAAAAGCATGGAAATAATGATAATACTGTAGTTCAATTATGTGTAAGAATGAATTAAATCTTTGGGGTAAGTGAAGGCTGCTAACCATCTTATATACTTTAGATTCTGAGTCTTTGAGGATATACTTTGTAATAAAATGCAAAAAAGCTCCTGCTACATTTTTAAATTTTTACTCCACAAGAACAGTGTCACTCACTTTCAATCCGGAGTGACATTTTGGATGATGTCACCTTAACTACAAAACCCTGGTACAGATAAATTGCCAATATAACTTACAGGCAGGGAAGTCAGATTAATACTATTTGGCTGCATTCTAAATGTCATTGTTTTTATTTCAAAAGGCCAGAAAATAACATTTAAAATATTTGTAGCACTGTCATTTGGTAAAATCTCATTCACAGGAATGCAGAATCTGAACAATTTTTTTTATCCAATCCCATATCTTTTCCCCTCCAGACAAAGCTTTATGGAGATGAGCTGTTTGTTGGCACATAGTAGGCATTAATTTAAAACATATCTCAGTAAATCATATGCTTTTTGAAACTTCTTTTTTCCATCAAGTAAAAGGATGTGGGTGAGTAAGAATTGCAATATATATATATATATATATATATATATATATATATATATGATGCAGGGAACAAGAATCAAATATAATGACCACAGGGTTTATACCATAGGGGAGAGAACATAACAAAAGAAACAAAATAATTACATAGTACATCTAAAATAACAGCAACAAAGGAAAAAACCTCTTGTCTCCATATCTTGGGGTTCATTTCATTTAGCATCTTCTTATATGCTCAAATGTACATAGCTTTTAACTTTTTCTGCTTGTCTGGAAAGATTATCCTAGACATATACTAGTTATTGCAAATAAGGGAAACCATGGGACCTATGTTTCTTTGGGGCTGGCTTACTTCATTTAATATAATTTTTCCAAGTCTTTCCATTTCTTAACAAATGGGGCAGTGTCATTCTTTCTGATGGAGGCATAGAATTCCACTGTATATATAGCACAATTTGGGGAGGTGAAGGATATAGGTTGACCCATTGTAACAACACAAGACACTGTTAAAAATGAACTTTATATCTTCATGGGGGGTGGGGAGGATGGGACAGAGGTAGGAGTTCAGGAGGTGGGGAAGGAGGGGATGGTAGGGAAAAAAACAAAGGAGGAGGTAACAATCAATACTCAATAGGAAATGTACTCATTACCTTACGCATATAACTGTAACCCCCCTGTACACTCTCTTTACAATGAAAAAGAATTGCGGACCCGGCGCCAGTGGCTCAAGCCTGTAATCCTGGCTACTCAGGAGGCTGAGATCTGAGGATCACGGTTCAAAGCCAGCCGGGGCAGGAAAACCCGTGAGACTCTTATCTCCAATAAACCACTAAAAAACCGGAAATGGCCCTGTGGCTCAAGCGGTAGAGCACTGGCCTTGAGCTGAAGAGCGTAGGGACAGCTCCCAAGCCCAGAGTTCAAGCCCCATGACCGACAAAAATAAAGAAAAACAAAAATCAAAAAACAGATAACAAAATGTATTTATTCTATTGCATGTCATCTTGCTGTGAAGAACAGTTGGAAGTGACTGTTTCTAACTGCTTAGAAATTTTTAACACTAATATTTTTCTTTCTTCTTGATCAAGAACTTATATGGAAAGTTTGTTTTTCAACAGTAAGAAATCAACTCTGCATCAAAACAAGCCAACAAGAGGCAGAGGTATAGACCCTTCTACATAGGTGTGGTGCTTGATACTGAACCGTCTAATGGGAGCTATATTGCCTACAGAGCAGAGTAGATCATTCTGACTCTTGGCTCTTCTTTTTTTTAATATTTTATTTTATTTATTTTTTTATTTTATTTTATTTGTGAACATACTGTACAGAGGGGTTACAATTACATGGGCAGGATAATGCATACATTTCTTACCAAGCATTGCAGCCTTCTCCTTTGTTTACCTTCACATCCCTTCCCAGCCTCACCCCCCCCCCCCCACCCAATCCTCCCCCCCCCACCCCGCACCAACGTTGTAAAGCTCGTTTTCGACACGACAACTTGTACTTCTCATTGTTGCAACAGGTCCACCTGAATCCTTAAATGACTTGTTTTTCCCCATCTCCTCTACAAGTTATACTGACATTAACCTGCCCCTCTCTTCACTTGAGCTATCTTTGCCTTCCCCACATCTACCCCTTTTGCTCATTGTTATTTAAGTTATTTCTCTTCTGTAGAAAAGTTACAAGACCTATAAAAATAAATATTTATATATCTACCAAAAATATTGTTAGAGTATTATTGATATTCCTTAGAGAGCAGTTAGTTTATGAATACAACCATCCATCCCAGCATTAAACACTAAAGAAAGAAAAATAAAACCTGCTTTTGTACAGCATTCATTCCATTGCATTGGATTGCCCAACAGACTAATAACATCAATAATTTTGTAGAACTGAACATACATATAATAGAGAAGCCAATGCATTTTAAAAACATTTAGTTTAAGGGACTGCTTGATGTATAATGTTGTAAAATCTTCCTGAAGATTTCAATTGCTAGTTATTGATTATCTTGGTGGATGAATTGAAAAAGATGTTTGTAACAATTTTTCTATACAGACAAATTGTTCACATGAAAAATATTTGATAATATGGATAAACAGAGTTTGTTTTTTAATCATAGTAGGGACAAGATCTTCAGGATAGCAGTGGACATAGTTATCTATTTTTACTCCTCTATTTCCTGAATATATTCCAATAGATGAAAAATAAGTTAAATATTTAAGTGTGAAATTATAGTTTAAAAGACAAACCAGTAATACTATATCCCTTGATTATATGTAAAAATTAAATCTAAATGTCCTTGTATTTTTATCTGTTTGATTTGCATTTGTAGATGGAAACAAATTATTTTATTTCTTGCTAAGTGGAGGGAAATGAAGACCTCAATGCATATCACTCTTCTAATTATATGCTTTCAACTTAAACCGGTTGCCGGACTGTTGTAAGGACATGGAAGTCTTGAAGGGGTCAGCTTGGAGACACTCAAAATCTTTCATGGTTTTTACCATGGGAAATCTCCACAAATTCACATAAGGAATACTCAACAAAGATTCTTCTCATGACTGACAGTAGGAGGAAGAAGACTTATTGTAAAATATTCATAGAATGAAAAAAAATTCATTCTTCAAAAAAATAAATTTCACTCTTCAAAGAAACAGACTTGGCTATCAGTCCAGCTGGATCTTCAGAAAGGTAGTCAATCATGTTTCTACTATAGTCTAATCTAGTTCTGCTTTCTAATGGTTGAAAAACATGCTATGTCAACCGGGAGAAGAGAAGGCAAAACAAAAACAAAAAAAGTGATATTTTTCTGACCAGAAACCCAAGCACATTTATTGAAAGTATTCCAATGGTTTTCTTGTTCCCCACATATTAGGCCACAGGATAATGGCAGTAGGTTCTAGCTGAAAAGTAGCAAGAAATAGGTTCTCCTTCTAGAGAAGTACTTTGAGAAGCACAATAGGAATATTAATAAAGCACAAGCATGCTCAAAGAAGACAAACTCTCTCACATCAGCAATGACAAAATGAGATGAATCACAGCAGTTGCTAAGGTAACAACACAATCCTTCATAAAAAGCATAGGTCCCTCATATACCACCACTCCATATGTGTACTGTAAAACATTGTAATGCAATGTAAACATTGTAATGCAATGTAAAGAGAAAGCAATAATCACACGCAGATGCACATATGACATATATAAAAGAATTAGGAGATCAAAATTATTTTAAACTACATATTATATATTTTTGAGGATTATAATACAACCTTTAAAGTTGGATAGATAGATAGATAGATGGTAGATAGATAGATAGATAACAATATTTCTATCATTCCCATAGTTCAATATTATGACAAGCAATATATAACAATCTCTTTACTAACAAGAAAGCAATAAAAACATAAAACAGAAAAAAATGCAATATAATTTTAGGCTATAATCCATTCAATTCCAAAGGACTACAATTAGTATGTCAGAAAAATTTGGCTGCTATCATACTGGGTGGCTAAAAATAAGAGAAATTCATCTCTTCTCACTCTGAAAGGTAAATTCCAAGATCAAGTTGTTGACCAATTCAGAGCCTGATGAGGGCCTTACCCTGTTCACAGATGGTATCTTTTTTGTTCTTCCTCAACAATGGCTATAAATTTTGTTTCTGAAGAAGACAAGAGAACCTTCATGGCATTGAAACTTGTATATTACTGCATGAGAGGAAATGCCTATGAATATGGTTGACTTTGTATAATTTCTGAGACAAGACAGCTTTGAATGCAGTGCTGATTGTTATTGAACCAGTGATCCCAATGAACCTGGTGCATCTTGGGAAATATTTAATTCTTGTCTCAATTTTCATAAGAGACCAGGATTCCATATTTGTACGGCAAACTAACACCAGTTATAACCTCTACTGAGGAAGGTCATTAGGGTTTATCCTCTTTTGTTAGACTATTAGGATGAGCATGAAAAATGGAACCTATGAAATCTTTTTTTAAGCTTTTTATTGTGAAAATACTGTGTCGCGACCGCCTCGACCCGCAAGGATGACGCGACAACAGGTTCTTCTTTCAGACGGTTTATTCAGGACCTTGTTTACAGCTTCTTTTTTCCTACTTCTCTCCTGCCCGCTTCTTCCTCCTTCTTCCTGCTTCTCCTCCCCATGCCCCCCCCGCGCTCCGGTTATAAGCCTCCTGGATGGCCAATCCTGAAGCACCACGTGGCATATACTGATAGGGCTGCAAACACGGAAGCAAACTAGGAGCCAAGTCATAGCCAAATAAGGAGTTGTTTTTACAGAGAGCACTCGTCACCGGGAAGACGGAAGGCAGGAGCCCGCGCCATCTTAGGTCGCAGCCACACCACGCGGCCCTGCCATTTTAGCTACAATGTTGCTTTTGCAGCCGTCTTTGGTCGCAGCTCTCCACAATACTGTACAGAGGGGTTACAATTACATGAGCAAGGTAATACGTACATTTCTTAACAAGTATTGTTGCCTCCTCCTTTGTTTCCCCTTCCTATCCATTCCCATCTCTGTCACCCTACTTAATGGTGAAAAACTAAAGCCATTTCCTTTAAACTCAGGAATAAGACAAGGATGTCCACTCTCTCCACTTCTCTTCAATTTAGTATTAGAATGCCTAGCTACAGCAATAAGACAAGATGCAAACATAAAAGTGATCCACATAGGGAAAGATGAAGTAAAAGTCTCCCTCTTTGCAGATGACATGATCTTATATTTTTAAAAATCCCATGGACTCCACTCCCAAATTTCTCAAGCTGATTTGAAACTTTGGCAAAGTAGCAGCGTATAAAATTAACCCTCAGAAATCAATGGCTTTTCTGTATGCCAACAATGAGAAGAGTGCGGCTGAAATCAGGAAAGCCACTCCATTGGTAATAGCCCCACAAAAAAATACCTAGGAATTAACTTAACTAAAGAAGTGAAGGCTCTCTATGATGAAAACTTAAAAAACCTGAAAAAGGAAATCAAAACAGGACTTAGAAAGGGGAAAAAACTCCCATTCTCCTGGATTGGAAGGATCAACATCATGAAAATGGCCATACTTCCCAAGGCTATCTACAAATTCAATGCAATACCTATCAGTATTACAACCTCATTCTTCAAGGAAATAGAAGAGGCAATCCAAAAATTCATATGGAACAATAAAAGATCCTGAATACTTATGAAATCTTGCTTAGACATACTACATGGTTAAGCTAATTATTCTCTATAATTTAATAACATTCCTTCAAACAAATGATGTAAGTACTGTATGAAATTAGTCAATCATTTTTAACTATCACATTACCTTCGTTGTGTTTTTCACTAGTTCAGATAGAAAGCGTTTTGAAATTGATTCCTCAGACTTGAATGGTTTGTTTGAAACTTTATTATTTTATAAGGTATTGAATTAGTACTCTGTGTAACTAGATCTTGTTAGAAAGTACCAAGAAGCAATCATTTCCTAAGTAAGATTAAACCCTCCAGTAAAACTGCAATATAACAAATCTTCATGAAGTCTGAGTGGTAAATAAGTTGAACATTTATTTTTTAATGGAAGAGAATCAAAGATATCTGAGAGAAACAAAATCTGGAGGCATTTATTGCCAGTAGATGTGTTCTCCCAGAAAGTTCAAAGAAACTATTCAAAGAAAAAGATTAAAAAATTAACATTTATTTAAAAATTGAAAGCATGTTGATGTTGTACCAACCTGAGCAGGAAAATTCTTAAGACATAGCAGGATGTAATTGGCATACACTTATCCTCTTACCTCCATTGAAGTTGAAAGAGAGTAGAAGCCAAGGGGGAAATACCACAAAGAGACTCAGAGAGATAGAATAAAACAAGTTTTACCAAAGGTACAGGCAATTCAACTGATCTGAACACCAGAAAGCAGCATGATACTAAAAGCACCACTGATGCAAACCATTAAGTTGTACTTTGTTAAAAGTCAACAATTCTTTTTAAGAATGGCTTTTTAATTGACTGAATAAAATATTTAAAACACCCCTCTTGAACATGAGTTATTTCCAAAATATATAAGAAAATTTTATATTTGATGATAAGCAAACATACAATGAAGTTAAATAATAGACCAGTGACCAGAACAAATACTACAAGAAAGAAGATATACAAATGTTACCTAACTATCTTAAAGGGTACTCGATGTCATTATTCATTAGAGAATGTCAAACTAAAATAAAAGTGAAATGCCACTTTATATCTATTAGAATGGTGAAGATCCAAAAACCTGCCCGTATCAGTTCCTGGTGAGGATACAGAACAACAGAAATTTTCAATCATTGCTTGGAGGTGATGGGCGGGGGTTTGGGGGAGGAGGTTAAGGGGGTTTGCAAAAGCACACAGCTACTCTAAAAAAGAATAGGCTGACAGTTTCTGCAAAAACTACACCTTTCTTTCATGCTGCACTTAAAATCCAGCAGTCTTCATCTTGCACAATTAATAATTGAGGTGAACAATTGTGTTCACACATGGATGTTTATATCAGCTCGACTCTTCATTGTCAAAGACTAGAAGCCACTAAAACATCCCTCAAAGGATGAGCAGATAATCAAATTACACAATCATAAATAGATTTTATTCAGTAATAAAAATGGTTAACAAGCTACGGAACCACATGGAGGAATAGTATTACATATGGCTAAGTGAAAGAAGCCAATCCGAAAGGCCAACATTCATCCACAAACACTTTATGACATTCTGCAGAATTCAGAACTATAGAATTGAGATAAATTTAGTTGTTCCCAGGGTTTGTCATGTGCTGGGTAATATTGAATCAATCAAATATAGTAGCTATTTTTAGGTAGTGAAACTAATCTATGACATTAAGATGCTCTATATGTAATACAAGGCATTCATTTAAGCCCATGGGAATTTATTATATAATGTACAAACAATGTAATACGCTTTGTGACAGTAGCTTCAGTCAACCCCTATCCAATCACATTTCCTAAGACTTAAAACATTAAAGAAAAATAATTCTATCTCATGGAACCCCACAAAAAAATCAAGAGAGAATAGAAGGGGTCATCAATAAAAAAAGAAAACTGAATGAGCTTGAAGAAGATGGGCAGCTAATGGAAGCACATCTGTTATTGACACAGAATGTCAGAGTTAAAAGCTGAATGAAGCAAGAGGATTGTGGCAGAGAGATGGGAAAGTTCGCTGTGGAGTATGACTGAATAGAGTTTGGATACAATCAGCCTAAGTACAGGGAGAAGTGTCTTAATCTATTTTCTATTCCTGTAATTGAGTATCCGAGGCCAGACAAGTGTAAGGAAAAGAGGTTCATAAAACCTGCAGCTCAGAAAGCATGGATGGAAAATGGAAGTGGACTGAATCTGGTGAGGTCTTTCTTGCCTTGAGAAATCTTTGCAGAATGGCCCACAGGGCATTGCAGTCCCCCAACCTTCCCAAGCATGTTTTCCCTTCTCTTAGCTTTGTAGCATATGCATTGACTATTATGACTTCATTCTCTTCCTCTCTTTATTCCTCTACCTCTTTCCCTTCAACCCCTCTTCTCCTCTTTCAAGTGCCAGTTTCCTGGTATTCGTTCTGTTGGAAGGTGAGTTAGGTTTTTTTTAAGGAATTACAGGGTTTGAATTCTTCCCTACAAATTCTACATTTTAATAGGATTCTAGGTGATATTGATGTAAGGTGTGAATCAAGTACTTCACATACCAAAGCATCAGAAAGTAGTAATGAAGAGAGACATGTACTCCCAACATTGGTAAACTAGTGTCCCAAAACAAGTAGAAAGAGAAGGGTAGCCCAGTGTTGAACCAAGGTAGAGCTTTAAATAGTGATTAAAACTTTGGAATTGTGCTATTCAATGAGGCAATAGCTAAAGGAACTTCAGAAGGAGTCCATCAAAGCAATGCTGAGTGATTTCAGCAGTGATTGATCACGGGGTACATGTGTACTTTAAGAGAAAAGCTTCTATGTAAACAAAATTGTCATTTGACTTAATGCAAATGTTTCTGATTTAATATCTGAATGTTCTCAAATACTTAGTTTGAGTTACTAAAACTCTAATCCAATCTTCAAACTAGGATATAAAAATAAATTCATTTCTAATACACAGTAAATCTGTTAAAATGACTGCTTAGATGAATAGGTCATATTTTTTTCACTATTGGGAAAAATAAGGACAATGACACTAATGAGATCACAAATTATCAGACATCTTCAAATCCCTGACTTACTTATTACAGGTAATTTAACATTAAAATGAAAAAATCACATATTTGCATTATGATGTGTTTGAAATTGCCTGAACACTTGTTACATTTAATGCGACCATGGAGGAAAAGCAGCTATTCATATAAAAATATGCAAATTTGTTAATGGATTATTCTCAGTCTTCAGAGTTTTAGATTCTCAGCTAATTACTTGTAAAACTTGGTTTCCTACCTAATACTGGTATAGGATATCACATTACCTAGGAGAAAAAGAAACACAGTAGGAGCAGAACTGTACCATTAGATAAAGTGCATATGCAATTTGTCATCTATATTTTTCATTTCATAAAAGAAATGGAAGACATTATCCACAGTTAAAGGAAATAGCTAAGTACTATTTTTCCAAATAAATGGAATCAAATTTTCTACACTTATGAAATTTATAACCAACAAAACTATTAAAATAATGACTTTATACCTTTACCTCATATGGTATTTAAGTAATTTCCATTGACAAGTTATTACATATAAATTAGTTTCCTCCTTTTAATTATGGAATCTATATTGTGAGCTCTGATACTCATATAGAGGAAGAATATGGAACATGTCAAATGACTTGGTGGTAATGGACAAAGGACTTTGGTAAGTAGTTTTATCATGAGATTTAGAGAATATTCAGAACAGAATGTCTACAATTTCTTTACTGAACCAAATGGAAATTTCTCATCTTGATATATAACTCCAAGACTCCACCCCTGTCCCTGTTCAGGATCCAATTGTCCCTGTTCTGACTCTTGGATCACTCCTATGAACAGGCTGTAGGAAAGGCAATTTGCAAGGAATTGGAAGCTAAGTAGAGAATCTCTGCAAACCTTCGTTTTATAAAATTGTTAAGAAAAGCTCAGTTGGATGTATATATTTATGCTCCAAAGTTCTGAAACAGGCTCATTTAAATTATCAAACAGATTCACTTTGCTTTACATTTTCTACATGTCTGTTCACTGAAAGCAGCATTGAGTATCAGGAATCTGCTTCCCCTATCACTCTGCCTGTCAGATAGCTATTGCCTTCAACTACAGTGATGCTTGCAGTCTTGGGAGGGCCATCCCCAAGTTTAATTGACTTCAAAGGACATCTACTCAATGCAAAGCAACCTCCTTATGTTGGATGTATGTTGTCCCAAGGAAAATCAATACGGTCATGTGGGGGCTTTAAATTTGGTAAGGAATTTCTTCCATATCATTTATTCATATTCAAAAACATAGCTGTGCTGTGAAAAATCCATACTATTGCTGTATAAGTGGGGAATTATTAGTTTTAAGATGGCAAATCTGATTAAACTGGATTATTAAGGTTTACTTTAAACAGGATCCACTAACACCCACTTCAAATTAAGGAGGAATTTCTTTAAAAATGAGTGATTTTATAGATTTTATTTTGTTTTTCCTTTAAAAGTTTGAAGTAAGTCATAAAAAAATTGCTTTGCTTTTCCCGTCATGTTAGGTTGTTCTTTGCCCCAAAATATTGCAAATTAATATTTTCGATTTGCATTATGAAAAATGTATTATATCTGAATTCTAATTTGAATGTATCTTTAAATAGTCTCATATTCATATAGATTTCAGTGGCTCTAAGTATTTGCATGTAAAGTAATAAATTAAGTAAAAGATTAGTTATGAAATACAGTACAAGTTAAAGTTTAGCATTTAAGATGCACGCTGAATTATAAAGCAGAAGAACCCATGAGACTCCAAGTACAGCTTATTTTATACATAGGTGGGTTTGATGAGCATGAATCATTCATCAAGAAGTCCTATCATGTGGTAATTGTACATACATATTCATTTACACACATATGGGATGTTTAAGAAAAGAGAACCTTCAAGTCATTCTCATCTGTGCTTGGGGTTCCTCAAGGTAAATTATTCATTGAAGTCAGTAAGATTTCTGTTTTCTTGATCCATTTGTCCACTCAGGGGCATCTTGGTTGATTCCATATGGAATTTAACATTGGTTATCATATGGCAAACAATGCTTCAATGAACACAGTTGTGCTAGTAACTTTAGTGTGGCCTTGTTTATGGTCTATTGGATAAATGTCCATAAGTAGAATTGCTGGGTCATAGTGACACTTTATGTTTCGTCTTTTGAGAAACCACTATACTGCTTTCTAGAGTGGATGAACAGTTTACATAATGTAATACGTGCACAATAGAAGCAGAAAGAATGATAATACATCATTTGTAAGGAAATGGAAAAACTTGGAAAAATTATATTAAGTGAAGTAATCCAGACCCAAAGATACATAGGTTGCATGGTTTCCCTCATTTTTGTTACTAGAAAGTACCTATAAATCTACAAGTAAACACATTGACTGGTAAAAGACAAAAAAATACACTTGGACATAATAAATTAGACAGGACACCAAACATTCACACAGTGAGACCACAGGAGGATATTCTTAGGAGAGGACAGCGAAGGTTCAATAGCTATGGGTATATGATCATATAAAATGATGTTTATTGAAATGAACCCTAAGAAATGGGAAGCAAAGGTTTTATGTTATTTTAACTTTTTCTTTTTATGCTGTGCTGCTGTCTTTTTTATAATTTCTGTACCTTTTATCTTGTAGGTAAATGTATCTGTTTGGGGGAGGGGAAGGAGGAACTCAGAAATAGTGGGACAAATAGTGAACAAATGCAGCAGTGATACTCACTAGATGCTATTTTGAAAATGAACTATAGAACTTGTGGGGGAGAGAGGGGTTGAAAGGGAAATACTGGGAGAAAACAAGGGAAGAGTACATTTCAAAAAGAAATCTACTCATAACCTGATTTATGTTATTGTAAACCCTCTGTACATCATCTTTACAATAACCATTTTGAAAATGACAGTGAGATTTCATTAAAAGACATTACAATAATGGTTCTTTGCTAAGAAAGAAATTCTCTGTCCGGTAACTGTTATGTTTTCCTCTTGAAGGGTTGGTCTTAACTGTTTACTCACAATAAGTTAGCAGTGAAGATCAGTCTGTGCTCTACCGAATACTCATTCCTCATGTTTGGTGGTCATATTTTATTTCTTGAACAAATAGATTTTGGGCAAAAAAATAGATTTTTGATAGCAGTTGTCTAGGTTTTACATATCAAGAACTCCTTTAGCAAATTTTGTTTCCTGTTCTAAAAATAACAACTCTAGTTTCTGAATTTACTGCTGCATATTAAATTCTTAGGTAAAGAGAAATAGAGGAACATGTTCTTTCTTACAAATCATCAATTATTGAGGTACAACTACTCTCCATCTTGCAAAAAGTTTTTTCTTCAATCCATCTGTCTATCACAGATGTAAAATTGTCTTATATTAGTATGCTAGTGCAACAACAACAAAAAATTCTTTCCATCATTACATGTAACTTCCAGACACAGGCCCTAAGTCCAGAAGTCCAAAGTTAGGTCTGGGTACTTGACCATATATATATGCCAATTAAAGAGACATAGGGAAGGGCAGAGAAAGGAGATTTGTTCCAAGGCAGCTACAAGAAGAAAGCTCTTCAGTCATCTTCAGCCCCTCTTCAGAGATACAGACATTGAGTTCAGTTAAATTAGGAGAAATAGGAGCAGAAGTTGAGAAAGATACGCATAGTTTAAACAGTCCCAGGTCACAAATGTAGCCTGGTGAACTATTAGCTCAGACCTTGTCCTTGAAGGAATTCCAGAGAAATTATCACTTCATGATTGTAACAGAGCAGGAACAGGTGGTATTCTCAATTTTTAGCTGTTGGCTTTAAGATGACAAGAAGACAGTGTTGTGGGGGTGCAGTATGCCTTTCACACAAGATCCTTATCCATATCTCTTTTCTTTCTGCACACAGGTGATTGTTACGGTACTACACCGCACAATAGCTCGGATCAAAGGGTGCAGATACAAAGCTGGAGGGACCTTTAGTTAATTCACAGAACCCAGGGAAGGCATCTTTTCAGTTGCTTCTTACCACTTGAGTCTGCCATTCTCTACCCTTGTGAGGTAATACATGTATTCATTCATCCAGGGCACTGGCTAACCTCAGAGGTTATGCATTTTCTAAAGCTGTTCTATAAAGTTGGTCACTACAGTACACACAACAGAAGTTTATTGTTTCCAAATTTTGTATACTGTAGTGTAGAGTCCAGAGGGTCACACTCCCAATAAGTCTCTAGGTATAATCTTCCTTGCTACTGCTTTATGTCTGTGGGTGGTCAGAAATCCTTGATGTTCCTTGCTTTGCAGCCATCTCTGCCTGTTATGATGCGGGAATCTTCACTTCATCTTCCCTCTGTATGTATCTGTCCACATGCTCTGTTTTCACAAGGACACCAGCTATATTGCATTAGAGCCTACTCTAATTATTTTATCTTATTTGGTTAGATCTGCAAAGATTGAGTTTTTAAGTAGATCATGGATTTCTGGGAAACAAGCACGCCTTCATTTGGGGAATACCATTGAGCAAAGAGAATATAGTTTGATTTTAAATTATTTACAGAGGGAGAAGTATATATGCCTAGACTTAGAGAGGAGACAAAGAGGTTGTCTGTTCAATGTATTTTATACCATACTTTGATGTCTTTGATTTACATTATTTATATTCTTTTCAAATTGCACAATGGTTTGGTAAATCATGAGGTGACTAATTAGTGCCAGTAAATCTACCATTGGTTATTAAATTTCAATTAACATATATGTGAGAAAATTAACAGAGGGCCATTTTGTTGTTATAATGTCCTTAAGAATACTGGCATTTGAAAAGGACAAGCAATCAAAAGAGTTGGGCTCTGAGATTTCTTTCCACATCATCTTCTCAAGCATCCACTCTTTATCTAGTGTTTCTTCTCTAGCCATTTTACTTTTCTTCTGTGTGTTTTTCTTTACTGAATACCTTAATGGTGTTGAAATATGTAGAACCATGCTAGGAAATAGCAAAAGTATTTCCTTCCCTTAATAACAGTGTCTGTTTGTCATGGAACCAGAATACTGTTAGTCCTTCTTGGTACGTCTTTGCTTCACTGATAGCAGGATATATTTTTACCTTGCAGAACAGTACCTGCACATAGAGTGATGTTTTCATGCACCATAAAAGTCATTTTGCCAGAAAGTGTCATTGATTTACTTGTGGCAATATAGAATTCCTTGATTAAGAGTTTGACAAATCCCCACTGAAGCTGCATAATAAATCAATCTTTTACTGGAAAAGACTGAGAAGTAGGGGGGAGGGGGAGGGCTCTAAGTGAAGATGCTATACATTAATACCTGGGGGAGAGTTACTAACCTCTGTTCTCTGGTGATCAATCACCTCGCAGGGCTGCGCTGACAATGTCTGGAGGTCATCTGGTTAATGAGACAGCACTGGAAAATTCCTTCCCAGGATTACAATGTATCAGTCAATCATTAACACCCACATTAGAAACCAAGAACCATTTTCTACTCTTAGGAGAAAGTTCTGTGAAATCCAGAGCAGATTGATGGTTATAAATAGATTACATGAAAAACAATTAAGACAATATGAAGTTGCCCCTAAAGGTGTTTCCATTAGGAAATATTAAAGCAAGTTGACATGAAATTGTTTTTTTTTATTCCTCCTCCCTGTCTTTCTAAATATACATTTGTATGTGTCAGAATAGGAAAATAAGCATTGGGATTATATTATGTCAAAAGGTGCCTTTAGTACTGGAAATATTAACATATGACTGAGATTCCAGATATTACTTCTTAAATGTTGATGTCTAGAAGGTGACTGCTTAGGATTATTATTGCAGAAATGTGTATGTTGAAGAAATATGGATAATGAACTGAAATCAATTTAACATTGAGAATTCTTTCTCTTCTTTCAGGACTTAACATCAACTGTTAATATATTTTTCCTTTGCATTTTGAAGAAACAAAAGTAGAGGAGTTGTGCCAAATACATATTTGTTTTACTTTTATTCTGTAAGAAATGGTAAATTACCTTATATTGATATGAAAATAATAAAGAGTTTAAGATGTATATTCACAGTGAGGAAAGACTGAACAATGAAAACTCTTTTGATCAAGTTTCACTTTGTAAGAATTTAAATGATACAAATCTCCATACAGTATTAGAATATTCATTATATTCATTATTAGTCTACAAATGGAGAAGGAATAAGAAATTTTATTATTTTTATCTGACATCATCCATTTATCTAAGATATGCAAATCTGAGTAAAAATTCTATATAAATGAATATTTTTAAATAACTGGCAAGCTAATGAAAGAAATGTGTCGTAATACAACCTGTCATAATTTTTAAAATGAATTCGGTGTTATTTCCTGATTTTCTACTCTTCATTCTATTTTAAGAACATGGAGACTCTTCTAATTAAAGTACTTCTTTATTGTATTTATCTGCATAAAAAGCTAACTCCTCAAAATAAGTTAAAGTTGCTACAGAATATTTGAGATTATCATGTTCACTTCAACAAGACTGAGTTTTAATCATAATTATAACTAAAATATTTATAGTATATGATAGTCTAAAATATAGTTAAATTCATGCTACTGATGTATTATTTTAAAGAAGCTCATGTTTTAGTGATAGTACTTATTAATAATGACGTAGCATTTACCAGTAAACCTAAATTTCATAACTTTGTAAAGCTCTTTATGGAAGCTGTCTGAAAATAAGTTTTCTAGTTCAGTGCTATTAACTTATGCCTGTAATCCTATATACTCAGCAGGCTGAGAACTGAGGATCACTGTTCAAAGCCATCCTGGGTAGGAAAGTCCATGAGACTTATCTCCAATAAACTACTCAGAAAAAGCCAGAAGAGAGTTTGTGGCACAAGTGGTAGAGTGCTATCCTTTAGCAAAAGAAACCCAGAGGCAGTGTCCAGGCCCTGAGTTCAAGCCAAAAAAAAAAAAGATAAATAAGGAAGTTTTAAATTAATAATAAGTTTAGTGAATTATTTTTATCTATTAACCATGTCATTTTTTTTGCATTTCAGGGTTTTTATCTGTACAATGTGGCAGGGGTGTATGTGTAATTTCTTTTTTTTTATTGTGAGAATACTGTACAGAGGAGTTACAATTACATGGGCAAGATAACGAGTACATTTCTATTTTTGGGGGGGGTCCAGTCGTGGTGCCTGAACTCTGGGCCTGGGCGCTGTCCCTCAGGTCTTCAGCTCAAGGCTAGCGCTCTACCACTTGAGCCACAGCGCTACTTCTTGCTTTTTTCTTTTTTGCTTATGTGGTGCTGAGGAATCGAACCCAGGGCCTCTGGCATGCAAGGCATGCACTCTACCACTGAGCCACCTTCCCAGCCCCGAGTACATTTCTTATCAAGCATTGTGGGCTCCTCTTTGTTCCCCTTCCCATCCCTTCCCATTCCCTCTACCTCCCCCTTCCTGATCCTCCCTCCCACACCAAAGTTGTAAAGTTCTTTTTTCGGCATAACGACTTGTACATCTCATTGTTGCAATGGGTCCACCTGAATCCCTAGTTAAACAATTTGTTTTTGCCCTTAAACCTTGTCATTCTTATATGTGTGTTTAAACTTTTTATGCACAACATTAACTTAAAATTGTTTCTAGTAATTGGATGCATCATATGAATATGTCCTGTGGTTGGTTTTATTTGTCTAAAGATGGCTGTTTCCATATCAAATATTCCATAGATTTCTCTGCCATACCATTTTGTCACTCTTCTTCACATATTGAATACAGTTTTGGTACGACATACATATATAGAGAGATGAGATACAGTATCCTTTTCAAGATTCAATCAGTGGGAGACGTGATTTATTCGGCTTGGGTCCCCTAAAGGTTCACCTTCTCCATATTTCAACCATAGAGTCTCCCTCTAGAAGTCAACCACCACACGTATGATGGTTAATCTTGATTTTCAACTTTATTAGATTGAAATACCACTAAAGGTTAGTCAAGGGCAATTTAGGGTGCATATGTGAGGGTGTTTTCAGCAATTCTTAGATTGTGAGAGCTGTTACCTAATCCATGGTTTAGTTATTTGATAATATAAAAATGTGAATTAACTATTGGGAATCAGTGGAGCCATGGAAAGGAAAGCCTACTTGGAGAAAGAGGGTAGTTGGAAGCATGCCTTTGAAGGCCCTGGATATTTTCTCTCTGTCTCTCTGTCTTTGTCTCTTTGTCTCTATGTGTCTTTCTCTATCTCTGTCTTTCCCTTTCTTTCTCTCTATCATACTTTGGTTGCCATGAAGTGATCAGCCTTTGCTACCACAGGTCCCTGTTGCAAGATATTCTGCTTCACCCCAAGCTCATGGTAGTGGAGCAAGTAAACCATGAGCTTTCTCCTCATTTTATTTAATTTTATTTTTTAATATTCTACACTGGGCCTTGGGCACTGTCCTTTAGCTTTCTTGCTCAAGGCTAGGTGTCTACCACTTGAGCCACAGCTCCATTTCTGACTTTTTGGAAGTTTGTTGGAGATAGAGTCTCAGGGACTTTGTTGAATAGTCTGACTTTAAACAACCATCCTCAGCTCTTAGCGATGTAAGCAGCTAACATTACAGGCGTGAGCCACGTGGCTATTTCTTCCTCTTAGGTTGCTTTCCTCAAGTATTCCGTCATAGTGATGGGAAACATATATACTTTACATAACCTGACTCACATGGTAGAGGTGTAAAGGCTTCATTTGTTCTGCTTTAGAAAATACCTAAAATGTGTCATTTATAAAGAAAAAAATGTATTTCTCACGCTTTTTGAGAATGAGAGACCCAGGTCAAGTCACTGGCAGGTGAAATCCCTGTCTGAACTTCGAAGATGGTGCTTTGTTTCTACATCCTTAATGGGGAAAAATTAATGTGGACACATGTAGAAGAACAGATGGCAGGAGAAAATGGGGCCATCTTCCCTCCATCAGGTTTTCAATCATTCAGGAAGACCTCTATCATCACCTACATAAGTTTTGAACACATGAATCTGGGTGGTCCAATTTACATCATGGCTTATAGGTCTATTACAGGAGAGCCGTCCATGTTGGTAGGTCAACACAGGCATCAGACCCTGAGTACAAAACTGATAATACTTGTGCCAGACATTCAAGCATAGAACTGTGGGACCTCACTAAGTTTCTGAGGAATCCTTATAGGATAATTTCTATATGATATCCCTAGGTGTAAATGGTCTGTTACACATGATTACAAAATTGCATACTCTGCTAATAAGCTAAGAGCTCATAGTTTCAGGCAATCATATCTGCAACATTGTATATTTAGTCTAACAGATGATCATATCTTCATAGAAGAAGCATTCTAATACATGAAATACAAAATAGGTGCTAAAGTACTATTGTAAATTATACATAGAATAACCTAAAATGTAAAGACAGAGTGTCATAAAATGAAGACTTTATTAAACAAAATAAGTCATATGTAGATGAACTAATGTCCTAGTTAGCAACTTTAAGCTTGTTCTTCAAAAATTACACTAAATATCTAATAGGAACTTAAGTGATTTGAAACTTTAAGTCCTCGTGTCTAATTAAAACAATAATAGTGCACTATCATTCCAAAATAGTAGCTTTAGATTTATTTAAACATGACATCTTCTAATTTTCTCTATTCTATTGCCCATTTATTTAGCTACATAAAGACATTGTACATAATACACTACTGGTGTTTTCTCAAGAAAACAAAGATTGACTGTAATCATTCTTATCATATAATGATTTTTATTGCAAGAACATATGAACTGTATCAGGAAGTCATAATAAAGTACCCTACTTATATAGTGCAACTATGAGCTGGGTATCTTTCTCAGTCTTTACAAAATATATAACCATAACAGGTTGAATGCTATATGCCCACAATAATGGGATATACCTTTTATCTCACTATTAAGAAGGAAACAGACCATTTGCCTTAGTTCAGTGAACTGGGAAGTTAGCTAAGGCTTAAATCCAAGTCATCTGCCTCCAAAGATTCAGGTCAAGACCCACACAACAAACTGACTAAAGGATGGTATACTTAGGGGAGGAATTAAATAGTTCCTCTGAGAAATTAATGTACTTTTTATCAAAAGAAATGTCAGGATACCAGGAAATGGAAATGTTTTTGGGCAGGGCAAACGCATTGGGAAGCTCATGAATGGAGGAAGGAAGGATGAACAAATGCCATATATTCAATGTACATGATGCGAGAAGTCAACCACACAACTTGAAGAAAGGGTTTGGAGGGAGAAATGGGGAGAGCAAAGGAAGGGGTGACATTGACCAAGAAGCATTACACTAATCTGACTTTATATAACCTGATTTATGGAATTGTAAACCTTTTGTACAAATAGCTAATAAAAAAGGAATTTAAAAAAGGAAGTTGTTTTCATTGTATTTGATGTTGGTGTTATTTGGGAAGGGGAAGGGGAAAAACAAATCGTTTACATAGGGATACACGTGGACCCATTGCAACAATGAGATGTACAAGTCATTATGTCGAAAAACAAACTTTACAACTTTGGCAGGAGATGGGAGGGCAGGGATGGGAAGGGGAAACAAAGGAGGAGGCAACAAAACTTGGTAAGAAATGCACTCATTACCTTGCTCATTTAACCCCTCTGTACGGTATTTTCACAATTAAAAACCTTATTAATAAAAAAGAAAAAGAAATTCAACAACTGGGTTGCTTTGAAATTAAAGTTACCTATAAAGCAAGAAAATCCCTCTTTACACCCAGACTGTATACATTCCTCTTTGATATGGTGAATGGAGGTGATGTTACCGTGCAAGGAACAAATAAACTCTGGGGGCAGAAGCCTTCCCTGTTCAGCTACCCTATACGATGCTGCTGTGCTTGAAAACATGTATGTTGGATCCCATGTAGCCACATGACCTGCCTCATGGGAAACAACGCAACGCCTGGAAAGACTTGCCCCCAACTTCTTTCTAACTGGTCCCCCCCCTTCCATATCCATATGCCCTTCACCTTGTACACACAGCTTCAGTAATTACTGCTTTGTCCACATGTAAAAACCTTCACCAAAAGGAGTAAGACAATTGCAATCTGTTAATAGGGCTTCTCTGTATCTTTTCATTGACTGTGTGAACAAGATTTCTTTATAGTTAATCTTACATGTTTTAATAGACGTATAAAATGGTATCTTAAAAATGTCCAATTTTACTATTCCGTTAAAAAAAAACCTGAATATGTAGGCAATTCCCGAAACTTCAGAGGAAAGGAAATGAGTAATGCAATTAAAGCAAAGATCCATTTTTAAAACTAATGACATGAGGCTAAGGTATGAATACCATTATTAACGTCACTGTTTCATCTATCCGAATGAAGATTTTAAAACATTTATTTGATGATTATAGATTTTCTCCCTCTTTCTCTTTTTTTCAGCCCTTCTCTGCATTCTTCTATCTCCGCCTGCCCCAAATAAAAAGCTATCCAGATACAATTTACTGAAAATGTCTCTTAGAAGGAAAGAGAGAAAATCAGTATGACTGATTAAATCAACAAAGTAATACTTTGGTTTTCAGAAGTTAGAATTGACTCCTGAATTTATTAGCTATAAAAGACCTCCAGAAATAGCATGTCTAGTACATCTTATGCCATTCAAGCTTTCTGAAGTAAATGCTTCTCCATTCATTCTTTCTCATTCTTTTTTTTTATAGTCAAATACTCATCAGGCACAAAATAATTTAAATAACTTCAATGTTTCTAGAATCTGAGGTACTATCCTTGGAGTATTAAAGTCCTAAATCTTAATTAATTTTAAGTAGCTTAAATTTCTTGCTACTACTTTTTTTTGTCTTTAATATATCTTTTTTTGTCAGTCATGGGGCTTGAACTCTGGGCCTGGGCACTGTCCCTCAGCTCTTCAGCTCAAGGCGAGTGCTCTACCACTTGAACCACAGCACCACTTCTGGATTTCTAGTGGTTTGTTGGAGATTAGAGTCTCATGGACTTTCCTGCCCCTGCTGGCTTTGAACCGTGATCCTCAGATCTCAGCCTCCTGAGTAGCTAGGATAATAGGCTTGAGCCACGGGTGCCTGGCTTATGTGTCATTCTTATTTCAGCTCTACTCATTTATTTTTTTTAAAAAAATATGCTTTATTTACAACATTTTCACTGACATAACATTAATACCAAGCATGAATAATCATGGCTTAACCTAATGAAAGATGAAGATTAAGAAGCCAAAAGGTATTCTAGCTTTATTTTATTTTTTTATATTTACTTACTGTTATGTTGAACTAGTTGTACAAAGGTGGTACAACTCAGAATAGCAATTTATGAGAACAGCGCATCTCGAGCAATGTCACCTCTTCAATCAATCTCCTGTGTCTCTTAACCCCAATATTTTAGGTTTGTTAAAAAAAATGTTGTAATGTGGACTACTCTTTGTTAAGAGAGCAAGATAAGCATGCCACAATTTCTAGGTTCAGTTGGATTACAAAACATAGTAAAGAACTTATAAAATATAACATTTTGGACTTTTAGATAAACATTTTTAGTGGAACATATGGGCCCAATTTTTTCCAATGAAGAAAAACACTTTGAGGGCATCTGATGTCATGAATAATATCTCTCTGATAAACACATTGTCAGTTTACAGTATAGTTAGGAGAATATATTTGGGGTTATTTTGTGAATTGCTATTGCTATAGATTTTAAAATGCTGTCTCATAACACTGTAGCCTTGAATCAAACAGAGGGGTTTTAACAATGCTGTCATTTCTTCATGCTTTTATAAAAATTCTCCATTGTTTTCTTTTGAAAGCAAGGAGACTTGTAAAGATTTTTGCTTGAAAAACTGCTTACTTTTGTTGGATAACAAATAGAAGGAGAAACAATTCAGGTATAAAATCTACTTCAGTCTTGCTACTGTGTTTGTAACTTGTTTTCTAGTGGGCATATGGCTCCTGACCTGTAGTCCCTGACCTACCATCACTTGATTGTTTGTTGATTCATGTTTTCTTGTCTTAAAGATATTTCTGTTCCTTATGGTCACAGAGTCATAGCTTAGGTCTGCCCTTTACTGCATTCCTGCAACATCCTGACACATCTTAGCTTCTCTGAGATCTTATGATTGCTAGGGCGTGAAGGTAGAGACAAGGAACAAACAAAAACAGAAGCACATTTTCTCAGGAAAACTTAGATACACAAGAGAGAAGTGTAATCCCTAGTGAACTTGGGAGCCTAAAGGAAGGTTAACTTACCATGTCAAGTTCATATCAATTCCTTTAAAGTTGAATTGGCTCTATTCATATTTAGAAATCTATCCAGAATGTCAGTAAATTTTTAATAAATGTGTATTCTTAACAGAAGTAATTTTAATTCTTTCAATTCCTCATATATTTTGATTAAGTCCTGCAGCATATCGGCTGAGTTGTCACATATAATGGTAATAAGATTATAGTTATAATCAATAAATAAAAATTATAAACAACAAACTAAAACAGAAACGAACAGCAACAAAACCCACGGGAGATTCTGTACCTCCTTAACCTCTTCCCATTCTAGTGACTATGTATCAAATCTCTACATTAACCAAGAATGTCCACCATTTTGACATCTGATGTTGCTGATCTTGGAGTACTGCTCCTCCGAGGGGCAGTGTATCTTTCAATTATATCTTTCAGAGCAATGTAATGGATCAGAGTAAATCCCACTAAGAGAATTCCTCTCCTTAAGGATTCTTAGACTACTCATACTCCCCTATCCCAAATGCAGCACTCCCCAGAAACTATGAAATTTGTTCACATTAGTCAACCTGCTTATTGTCTTCACTGTGCTTCCCTTATTTCTTCTCATGAAAACCATTCTTCTCTCTGTTGTTCACTCTCCAATACCGTAATTCTGCATGTCATCAACCACTTACACACACATACTCAAGCACAGCCCTCTATTCTCTGGTATTCCCATCAGTTTTCCATTTCTGCTCAAACTACTGCTATGGTATCAAAGAAATCCTTGATCCCTGACCCTTCCCACCATCGCCATTTATTTGGCTTGTTATGCCCTGTCTGTCTTTCTAACTAGATTAGAACTAAAATGAAGACCATTTAGTAGATTTAAGCAACACTTCCCTTTAGAGATTATCTGTGCCTCAAATATCAGAGACAAACCAGATTTACTTAAAATGAGAATACAGAATCCTGGTCCATGAGCTAAAAGGAAAAGAACTTTAATGCAATTCACAGTTACAGATCAAGCATTGAAAGGCAAAACTAGGCAGCTAGCGGAGGAGAGGGAAGAAGAGCAGGTCATGAGGGTATGAGTGTTGTTGTCTCTGACAAGATGTACCAGAACAAGCAGAAGGGACTGGATTCAGCATCTCTGTGAGGCTATACTTACAACTGCCCCCTGTGCTGATGGGGATTGATTGCACTCACTGAGAAACAGCAAAACTCAACGCTATGAGCACTGTCTCCAATAGAGTTACACTCAGTAAAGAGGCTGTAGATCTGGACTGTTGAATAAATAGTTTCATATAAAGAATGAATCTCATTTTGGGTCAAAGTATGCATGCTGCAAATCTTGCATAGGAAATATGTGTGTTTATGCATCATGTATATCATATATATATTTCAATGTTATTATACATATACATTATATATACTCATACATGTAAGTATGTATATATACATGTATATAGACACACTGATATAAAACTCAGCCATCTTATGAGAAGAATGCCCTGATTAGCCAACCTGCCATATTTAAACTTCAGATACATAGTGAATCAATTATTTGAGATACAAGTGTGTCCCACATAATGCAGGTAATAGACTCACTTAAGTGTTTATGAATTTAAAATTGAATCACCATCTTTCACATTACCAACACCACAAAGGAAGTATCTGGGTGTTTTCCTGGTATGAAAAAGAGAAGAGAGGGCAGCTGACTGCTGCATAAGGAATAAGCCCCATGTATCCCTGGGACAGAATGACAGGAGATGCAGGTGGCCCCTTTAGGGAAGGGTTTCAGTACTTATGACTCTTTCTGCTACTTTTTCCTACCATGTCCCACACATGATAAACCAGGAAAATTATTCTAAATCTTTGTCTCCTTCTCTCTCATTGGCCAGTAATCTATGAGGAAATTATGAGGCTAATATGTCTTAAGAGGAAACCATTACTCCATCTTTAAAAGCATACAAAAGAGAGAAAGTAAGCTATTTATTCAGAGCTTGCTAGAAAACGTCAGCCAGCATGACTGATTTTGGGAGAGACACAAAGACCAATAGGAAGTAGAGTTTTGCAGTGAGAAAGTGAGAAGACTCCTCCCACATGGTATTACCCCTGCTGTCACTGTATTTGATGTTGGTATAATTTGTGGAGGGGAAGGGAAAAAACAAATCATTTAAATAGGGATACAGGTGGACCCATTGTAACAATGAGATGTACAAGTCGTTATGTCGAAAAACAAATTTTACAACTTTGGCCTGGGCAGGTGGGGTGGGGGGAGGAGGGGAGGAGGATGGGAAGGGAAACAAAAAAAAGTGAGAAAACTTTGGACATGCCCCCATAATAGTAATAACATGGAGAGGGTAAGGTGGGCTTATTAGAAGCAGGGTATCCCATGTGATTAGTTTGACCAAGTACCCTGATTTTCTCTGACTGGAAAATTAGAATTCAAAAATATAACAAAGAGTAGAGATGTCAGGATTGATTGATTGATCAAGTCTAACCATTATGAGCCAACTGTTTCAGAAGTAGTTTTCTAGAATAGTTGTTTTAGGTTTGTGGGTCACAGATTTATTGCATGGATGGTTTGAGTATTATTCAGTTATATTTAATGATGCTTTGTGTATTATTCAATCTATCAGTATGGATGTTTTACATATAAAAAATTCCTACTGAATAAATAGTCAGATACTGAATAACATCACTTATCATTATGATAATAATCCATATCATTAGATGTATTTTCTAATATATTGAGAATTCTGAGAAGCTTAAAAACAATAAATCTAGAAAATTTCATTCCCTAAAGAGAATATCTCAAATAAAATTTGTTTAGGCCCTTAGAAAATTTTTACTTGTATAGGTCAGAATTCATTGAGTATCTATATAACTTCTAATTGTCCCACTACTAAATATTTTTAGAATATATTACCACTGAATGTATATATAAGTAATTCCATGATAGCTGACCCATTTTTCTTAGAATCTTTACTAAAATTTGTTTTTATACTAATTCAGATTGATATTTTATTCAATAAGGATGTCAATATTTTAGAAATAAGATATGCCTAATAGGAGAGTTAGTGATAATTACACAGAATGACTACCACTGGGCAATTGTCTTAAATGTGGATAAATCAATAAATGTAAGGAAATGTTTAATGTTTCTCAAGGTTGAAATATCTCCAAGGACAAAAAGTTAATCACTGGCATGCTGTGTTTTTGTGCAAAGATTATTTAGAGAAACATACTGAAAAACAGAATTTCAGAATAAGAGTCAACGGAATTGTTTACTGCTAAGTTCACAATTGCATGGAGAATTCCCACATCCATATCAATGTTGCTTGCCTTCTCTAAGATAATAATAGGTGCCAGTTATTGGTTACCTAATCATTTGCATTTATTCACCTGTATTATCATTGGTTTTTTGTATGTCTGTTTTTATGCAAATGAAAGACATGGAAGAACAATTCTATAATGCATCCAACTGCATTGTTTAGGTTATATATATATATATTGGCTTTCAATACTTAACTCACTTTCCCACACATAGGCAACGTGTGGGGTTGGGTTAGGGATTGGAGACCTACAAATTTTACCTTAGAAACCTGTTTAATTTGTAGTTAATAGATGATATGGTTCCATTAACAAGATATGACTTCCAGACATAAGTTTATTGGCTCTGATATGAAGTAAGAATGCCACGGTCACTGCAAGTTACCTTCCCCAGTCATCCTCATTTACTATTATTGATGATGAGATTTGTCTGAGGGATCAATTCAATCCATCTTTTCCACACATACCTAATATATGCAATGCATAATCAAATTGTTTTGCTGCTCAACTTCCCAAGAAAAATTTTGCTATCTGATAGCGGTCTGTTAGCATGCATGCTAATGGTGACTGAACTTGAAGTAAAATGATACTCTAAAGTTAGAAAAGAAAATTCTGTTGAGTAAATACATTTCAGGCTATTCAGGTATTTCTGCATAAAAATCTATTCTCCATTCTTAAGCATCATTATTCTAAAATTGAGACTCTGGTTAATATGTTAATAGGAATCTTGGCTTAACTCTATTCTGTATATAAAGAAAAATGTTAAGTTGTCTGCACTCAATTCCTGAAGAATGTTTCTTTAAAGACTTTATGGTCTTAAGAGAATTGTTTGGCATGGGTACAACGATCACTGAGCTTTTATTAAAGTGTCTTTTACGTTGCAGTATTTTTAATGTAATCAGGGCAGAAGCCAATACATATAGACTAATAAATAATCTAATGCCTCACTATGGATATCTGCTGCGGTTGCATTTAATCAGAATTATTATCTGCCCAGCAGATGGCTGCTCATCCAGTTGGATAAAACTTCTATTTGAACAGCTTTTGCAAGAAAAAAAATAAAATGCCTGAGAACATTTTTTTTCGGAGAACATTTTTTTGCTTTTGTCATTTATTTCTCATGAAATAACCAAGATAACTTGGGATCTAATTGCAAAGATTCCGATTCACTTAAAGCATACTAATTAAGGGATAGTCATAATACCTTTTATCTGTTTCCATTTACTCTTCCCTAATTTTATAATTACAAAAATAACACTCACTGCAGGGAATATAAAACTAAGTGCAAAACTTCTCAGGATAATCTTGCAGGCATTTAACAGCCTTTAGCCATATGGGTTTTGAATATACAGTTCCAAAATGGCTCTTATCCATATACATTTCTGGAGAGATTTTAAAAAAGGAAAATATATTTGGGTGATGTTAAGGACAAGTGTTAACAACTTTAAGACTGAATTTGTCACAGGCCAGATATCTTCCAACTGAATGAATATAGACTTGCCTTTTTGTGTGATCAAATTCTATTAGCAGTTGTTTTCAGCAGTCATAAATATCAATGAAATTGAACTTTGTTTATTCTTTGGCTTGCCTCTCCACATTAAATTCCAGTCTAATATCTTAAGACCAGTTACCAGTTCCTGTGGGAATCACGCAACTGACATCTGAGAATCCTATTCAGAGCCAGGGAGAAGGGTGCTAGCCTGTAGATGTACTACTGGGATCTTCAAAAGATGGCTAGACGCCTGTAATCCTAGCTACTCAGGAGGCTGAGATCAGAGGATTGTGGTTTTGAAGCCAGCCGAGGCAGGAAAGTCTGTGAGACTTTGATCTCCAATTAACCACCAGAAAACCGGAAATAACACTCTGGCTCAAGTGGTAGAGCACTAGCCTTGAACTGAAGAGCTCAGAGACAGTGCCCAGACCCAGAGTTCAAGCCCCATTACCGACAAAAAAGAAGGATAAGGAAAAGGAAGAAGAGGAGGAGGAGGAAGAGGAGGAGGAGGAGGGGTAGGAAAGAGAGGAGGGGGAGGAGGGAGTGGAGGGG
>NW_012267338.1:7444825-7457613 GCF_000151885.1 Dipodomys ordii
AAGAAGAAGAAGAAGAAGAAGAAGAAGAGGAAGAGGAAGGAGAAGAAGAAGGCAGCTAGATACTTGAAGAAACCATTTGCTTCCCAGAGAGCAACAAACCTGGGTGCTTACCTTTCCCTGATCCTCACAGGAGAGTAATCATATGCAGGATCATAAGCACATAAGCACTTATTAACTAAGAGTATGGTACATACAGGAAAGATTTCCAAAAGGCTAACACCTTTGAACAACTAACCACTAACAAAGTGAACATCAGGAAGCTGGTTATGGAAGTGTCAACAGGGTGAGGTCAAGGGGAGGGAGGAAGATGAACGAAGGGAGAAAAAGTGAGTGAATGATGTCATAATATTCAATGCACGTACATGTCCATGAAACTAAGAAAACGGAGGGGCTGGGTGGAGTTGGGAGAGATGGAGGAGAAGGGGTGGCACTGATCAAGATTTGTGCTAATAGTTGAATCAAAACTCCTTTTTACTACTACATAAAGACAATAAAATTATACTGTAGAAAGATGTTAATGACTAAACAATGGAGGCAAGGAATACAACGTACTTGTCTTAGAGGAGTGGTCTCTAGAGCTTAAACCTGTAAGGAAAGGCTGGGGCAACATAAAATTTCATGTCCTTGTCCCTTATTGTATTGCTCCCATTTTTCCCCTTCAAACCCTTAGCTCAGTGTCTGAGTGAGTAACAACAAAAACAATGTAAGACAAATTGTGTGTACCTTTCAGGTTTTACCCTGTGTGGTGAGGATGTAATAATGTGGGGGGCAATTCAACAGTGACAATGTGAATAAAGTGGATATAAAAGAGGTATTTTTGGTTCTGGAGAGTCAAGTCAGTTTGATCATTGTATATTCCTTCTTTGCTTTCTTCTATACGGAAGGACACTTGTAAATGGTCACAAATGCTCAGAAATCATTCAGCCTCACAAGGGCTGGTGGCTCATGCCTGTAATCTAGCTGTTCAGAAGGCTGAGAGCTGAAGATTGTGGTTTGAAGTCAATTCTTATCTCTGATAAAACTACTGGGAGAAAGCCAAGAATGGTGCTGTGGCTCAAGTGGTAGTACATTAATTTTGAGCAAAAGAAGCTTAGAGACAGTACCCAGGCTCTGAGTTCAAGCCCCAGGACTGGCAAAATTAAAGGAAAAATCAACTTACAAGTTTTATACTCAGAGAGGAATATTAAACTTGAAGAATATGACACAAATTACCTAGAATAATTTTATGACAGCAAATTTTAGTGTCTTAGATTCTGCAATGTATAGCATTTTTCTATTGCTGACTTATAATCATAGAAGTATCCCTTGAAAAAAGTAATAGTTCAAAAATGAACTATAGGACACCTGTCTTAGAAAAGATATCACAGGAAAATGGGGTACAATATAATGACAATATAAGTAATTCAGAAAAAAATATCAAAATGAACTATTTTCAATTTTGAAAGTTCAATTTCAATTTTAAGTAAAACTTTTGTATGGAAGCTAATTTATCTGATATTATGATGAACTCCAACAATTTTACCCTGCGTAATGATATTCAGCTTCATTTGAGAATCTAGAAATTTGTAACAGCACAAACATAATTACAGTCCCAGAAACTTTACAATCACAGGCTATATGGTTATTAAAAAATTGTGCATAGATGCTAGAATCCTTGATTATTTTTTTCCTAAAGAATATATTTCATCAGAAAAGAACACAACATTTTCAAATAACTATGCATGAGGTTTTTAATGATGAGATTGTCTGTCATAATTCTTCACGGTAGTCAGTAAGATACGATAATTAATGAATAAGTTAGTTGCTTCTAATGTTCCACAATTTAGTGATATACAACTCACAGTGTCTCAGAATCTTTTAGAGTTATGCCTAGATGAGCAGGCTTCTGATATATTGCTTCTTGGGTAAGAGTATAATAGCCAAAGAACAATTACTAGCTTTGGGAGGATGGCATTTTATCAATGGAACTTCCATTAAGTTAGCCTTCCGTCTTGTTAATGTCATGGTCTTTTTTCAGGACCTTGACATCATTATAATGTGTCAGTGTAAGGGGAAAAATGTACTTTTAAAGTACCGTGGAAATAAATGTGTATTCCCCTCTCTGGAAAATTAGCATTCAAAGCTTTTTTACTGCAGTCATTTTGAGGAGTACACAGAAATAATATAGATATAAAAAGTACATCACTCTGACAGGAAAAATACTAGCTGCCCAACTCCCAACTACTTTCTAACATTCAATCTTTATATATGGAATCCTCAGAAAAGTAGGCTGTGTGTGTGTATGTGTGTGTGTATGTGTGTGTGTGTGTGTGTGTAGTTTTTTAATGTGATATAATCTGCATTCTGTTTCATTTGTCCTAATGGGAAAGCTTGATCTGAATTAAGTTTTACATTCATTAACATGGCATAAAAAAAAGCAAATTTCTGTATATAAAGAGTCATCTTATTAGTTAGAAATAAAATGCTTTAAAAATGAAATGCTTTCTATTTTTACATGATTTTATTGTTAATGAATTTTGTGAAAAAACAGGAAATCTCAACATCTAAAATGTAATAAAGTTGCTTTGTTGCCTAAGTATAAAATGGTAATGAAAGTAGTGTTGCATGCATAATGTCAGAAGAAAACATCAAACAAGGAAATTTTCAGGCAAATAGCCAATTTTTTGATTGATTGGACTACAAGTAACTGTCTTGATATATTTCTTTTTTCCTCCAAAGAACTGTCCACTTGTTTGATGAAGTTGACCAAATCTATCAACTCTATAGGTGACATTTTATTGAATTAAGCAACTATTAATGCCCTCCCCATAAATCTTTGTGCAAAATTCTTTATTAACAAATCGCACATACTATACCTTTGGTCATAACTATGGGCCAATGTTGTCAAAAACCATTTTAATATTTTAAAAATCCTCTACTCCATTAGGAACAAAAATTACAAAAAATATTTACACTTATAAAGAAAATGTGTGGCTATATTCACATATCCCTTCTGAAGTCTTTCCCTAGAGACTTGCTTGTCAATAAAAATATCAGATCTCCTTACACTTCTAAAATTTCTAAGATGTTCCACTATTCTGTACATACAAATCAAGAAATCAAGATCAAATCCAGGTATTATAAAGACATAAGGAAGGACTTTTCATGTGGAAGGAGAAGTTTCTAGGCTTTAGCATACTAAGAATTATTTGTAAGCACTTTGGGGAGTACTTCAAATAGGAAGCACTACTGGATAAGGGGTATCATGGCATTGAACTAGAGAATGCCTGCTATACAGAACTCACTAGAATAACTCTTCTAAATATATGACAAAAATCCTACAGATTCTTTCCCATAATTCTTTATAACACAACAGAGAAAGCTAGAAAACATTAAGATAGCATGGACAAGGGTTCCTGAACCACAGAGAGGCATGGACAGAGAAGAGACAGACAGATTTATATCATAGGTTTAATAATTCCTGCTAAGGACTCTTTCTGGAATGTTCGACTCTCTACCACCCCAGGCTTCAGATCTCCCCTCAAATGAAGGATGCTTTGCACTGGACCACTCAGGAAAACTAAAAAAAATTATACTGGTCTTTGTAAGTAATTGTATAAAAGAGTTACCATTCAATAAGTATTTGTAAATACAAGGCATCTTGATTAATGCCATTCCTTTCAATATTCTCCCCTATCCCTCCAAAACCATCCTCTCCTCTCAATTTTCTTAGTTTCAAAGGAGATGCTCTTTATTCAGCATGTTGGAGCACAACTAGATTTTAAATTTTGAAGTGGAGAGATTCAGTTAAGCCAACCAGCAAAACTACAGTGATATCAAGCTATTAAAATCCATTTTCCTGATGCTGGCTTTCTCCTTTCGGATTCCTGCTTTTTTTTGTTGTTGTTGTTGTTGTTAAAATAGGACACTATAAAATACTTCGCATCTGCACAAGATGCGAACAGTAGCTGTTGGAGAGTTTCACCGTCAAAGCCTTTTAATGCCAAGCAGTAGCTTTGATTTCCTTTCTCTTCTTCTGTGACTAACTACTCAGAAGAGTAGTTTTCCTTGCTAATTCCACTGACTCGGACGTTGAGACTGTTTGCATGCCTGTGTGTACTTATAGCTTAATTTAAAATGGAACGTCTAATCACAAAATCAATCCACCGTTTCCCATTCTGAACCTTTAACAATCTCTGTATCATGATCCACTCTGCTGTCTTAAAGCTCTGTAGTCCCTCATTTCCAACGCACATACCTATTCTGTTTTGCTCTACACACAGCCTGCTCCTGTTCTTTATGCTTTACTGACTCTTTCCTATGTCCAAGTCTCCCAATGTATGTCTCAAACATCAAGGCCGGACTTCTTTTCATCTCTGTTGGTTTCTGTTCAGAGGCTCTTCCACAGAGGTTGCCACCATCCCTTCGTGGTGGATACTGGCAAAATCTCAGCAATGAGCTCTCTATAGGTTGTAACTAATCTGTCCACAACTTAAAACTGTGACCATAGAAGATTCTAACAGACTCTTTTAGCCCAGCCTGTTTTAAACAACATTATTTGTTTTACTTAGTGAAACCTTTGTTCTCTTAATTATTCTTGCTTGGTTTATGACTATTTGATTTTTCCAACCACCGAGTCTCCAGAAATCTAAATAAAATGTTTCTTTTATTTTTGTTTCCTATATTCAATCATTTTTTAAAAAGTAATTCTTTCTGTTTTATCTCTTATGATTATATTTTACTATATATTCTTCTCCTTTTTCCCTATTTCTGGTTTATATGCTATTCAGATTTAGCCTATCAAAACATGTTTTATTCATAAAATATAAACTAAAATGACATTGAGAGTTTTCTTCTCTTACAAATGCCTTATGTCTTCTGAATCAAACGTATTTTAATTATCTCCAAAGTAATTGAAATAATCTATTGATCAAGATATACTGTATTCATAAAATGATTTGTTAAATGGCACTTCTTTTACAAAATCATAACTTTTTTAAAAAAGTAATATGTGAAAGTACAACTTCCCACAGTCATTTAGTCCTTGTTATTCCACTTCTTAATATTTGCCAATTAATTCTTTTTGTTGTTTCAATTGCCATTTTACCACTGATGCGTAACACTGGGCATTCATTCATAAGCTTGAGAGAAATCTGCATTACTATTTCCATGACCTGCTTGTTTATAAAGCCTTTAATTGATTTCACTTTATCCTTGTATTACTGCCTCAAGTTCCTCTTTTTCTTCTCCGATGATGTCAAATTGTTTCTAGTTTCATATTTCCAATTTATATCCCCAATCAACCAATTTTCAGTTAAAGTAATTTAAATTATCCTTGATTTCAATTGTAGGAAATTTAAAGCTCTTAGCTGGTTGAGTTTCTCACCTACAAGGGATTTAACCAAGAAATCTAGGTGGTTTCATAGAAATAGACTTTATTAGAATGATACAAAAACAATTGATATCAAGAAGTGAGAATCATAGCTAGAATATGTGAATTTAGAGAGAAAGCATCAAAAGGTCATTAATTCATCAAAGATATCAATAATATTTCCTTGATATCTTTGAAAAGGTGATGTTTTCAGAGGATCATGTATTGGTCAACTTTCACTGCTGTAATGATGCACCTGATGTAAGCAGCCTGTGAAGTAAAAGAGGTTTATTTTGCCTAATTTTCCTGGAGGTACCTGAATCCCATATGCAATAGAAACCTACTATAATCAAAGAATCTCCTAATTGTGGGCATGGTTATATAAGTTCATACAAGTTCTAAAATTTGTAAAACTTTGTACTCCTCACTAACCTGTGATTCTGCATAATGGGAGGGAAAATTAGTCACAATATACTCCTGAGGGACTAATTTCTCTTATCTTTTCCTGTTTCTTCTCTACCATGGCTGACTTTATCTCCAGCACTGCAGCCTCCTTCTATTCTGGTCTTCTCTCTCTTGTCTAAATAAACTTTGTAGATTAATGCTTCCTACATAAAGCACTAATAACAGGGCCTTCCAGGAGTCAGTACTATTTTTCCACTACTTTTACTAACTAGTATATTATATCCCCCATGCCTTGGTGATACTATCAAAATCTCAATAATATTCAATTTTATATGATCTTGAGACTAGCCTTCTCCTCCATATTTTAAGGTCAATTCAAAACTGGAATTTCTCAAAGCATCTTGCATTTAGTTTATCCAACCTAAACTTCCCCCAAGTCCTGCCAAAGGCCCTGCTCTGCCACTTCTGAGATTTCCAATTTTCATACATCATGCTTTCCACTCTGTTGTTCTAGCAAGAACTGAAGCTTCACTTTCAGAATCTTTCTTGGACTACTTTACCAACATGCAAACCACCGGTGAACAGAGCTTTTTTGCTCCTCTGAGCTCTACCACTTTCCTATAGCAGTAGCAAACAGTGATGTGAGACTACAGGACATTTGTGTTCATGACTAGTGACTCCCAATGAAGTTGGTCTTCTCTCATTTATTATTTTCATTTTAACTTTCTGACATGCATATGACAGGAATCATTTCTCTTTCAATTGTTAATACATATTTTTTCATAGTTTTGTATTTTAGAGGAAAATTAAGTCTCTCGTGGTATGCATAAATTGACATAGTGAATTGAAACCCATCTGTACAAATACTATTTGAAGATGATATAGATATAGAAAGAGCATATTATTTTAACAATTTTGCTCTTCCACATACCTGACTATGCTCTAAATCCCTTCTATGCTCTGTCCCCTCGGGAATACTCTAGGAGTGACAGAAACTTCCTAAGTATCCTAACACCTAATAGACGACCCATCAAATTCCTTTCTCTGTGTAAGTGAGAAGCCTTTGATAATCCCCAGTAGTTAGAACTTATTTATCTATAGAAAATGTTCTTTGGTCATATTAGTTTTTATTATTATGACTTAATTGGAAAATAGGCTTTCACTATTATGTTGCCATATATATGTATATATATGTATATATACCCTTATCAGTATATATGTTTGTATATATATAGATGTGTGTGTATATATACATGCATGTACACACAAATATATACATATATTAATACATATATAGACATATTTGTCTACACATGTATATATGTATATGGATAGAGAGATAATATATATAGAGAGAATTATGTGTAATATGATCACATTCATTCATTCTCGTGTCACCTTCTTAATCAGAAAACATGCTTCTAATTTCCCAGTGAGTAGAAGACAATTCATTGAGGCTTCATATGTTGATATCATATTTCTCCTCTCTCATCAATGATCATTCACAGTACATAAAGTCATGCAACGGAATTTTTACTTCCAGTGTTCCTAAGTTCCTTTCTGACTTTTAGCTTCTCAGGGCCACCACCACACTCTACCAGAATCCCTGTATCATTTAGACAATAGAATCTTTAATCCTTTCCTCAGAGACCCTGAAGTGATATTTTTGTTCTTTGTATGTTTAGTATATTCATTAAGTCTGTTGATTAGTTCTAGTTTCTTCTCTCTTGATGGTGCCTAAACCTTAATTTCAATTTTATTATTGATTTTTACATTTTATCTGTGTGTCCTGAACTTTTGTGAATGGACAGATCTTAAGAATTTTCAGACCAAGAACTACCTATGTGTTTGTATTATTGAATGCACCCTACCACTGTGGCTTTCTTATTTTGTGTGCTTTCATGAAATTTGTCTGAATTTTTTTCAAGCTATACAACCATGTTCTGAACAATAATTATGGTATTATAAGATGATTCATGTCATCTTTTGAGCACAATATGAAAAGTAGAAACTAAATTGAGGCATTATACAATTGTGGAGAAAAACCCAAAAATATATGCCATAGATAAAAAAGAATATCAGCTACTGTAGAACAAAAAGGGGTAAAAACACAGAAAACTAAGATAGACCATTTATCATATGTCATCATCTCTTGTCAATCAGTAGAAAAGAGGATTTTTGCTGGAAGCAGCAATAAATGGTGAACGAAAGGAGTCAACTTTTCTGACCTTAGGGGAAGAAATAAAAGAATGTGGAAGCATGGCTTTTGCTTTTAATGGTTGACCCTGATTTTTAGTCATTAATGGGATGTTAGGTTTCTTGGACCAATTCCTGCATTGAAGTTAGAAGGGAAGATGTCATCAATCTATCTGTCTGTTACTGGAAGGGGCATTGGGATAAATTCAGCCAAAACGAGGAGGAAGACAGACATGCTCTCAGAGGTTGAATGGAATGAAAATACTTTGAACTTAGTAGAATTATGACTTAAAGAGGAAAAAAAAACCTTTCTCAGAGTGCTGTATTAATATGATCTCACTATTTTTGACATAGTATCACTTATCTTTTTCCTTTTCTTTTTATACTATTGCTTATGAGAAACATAATATGCAAATTAATAATTGCCCAGAAAGGAACCAAATTATATAACTCAGTCCTTCTAATAGCTTGCTGATACAAAGGCAGGAATATTACTAGAAAAACCATCATATACTGTCCATTAGAATGATGCACATGGCTAAGATCAGCATATTTCAACGTGACCAATTTAAAATATTGCAATCCAATCCTTGACATTTTCAGTCATAATGTTCTCTCCCGGTTACAAGAATTTAATCCCATAAAACATGTTTTCTTCCCCTTTCCTTTGATCCATTGTAGCTGAATGAATTGAAGCTACTTTCAAATGATACAGTATAATATGAAATATATGTTAGTAGTTGATTGAAAATACCAGACTTCATTTTTAAATAAAGACAGGCTTTAGCTAAAAATGTGTAGTTACTGTCTCTCAAATTATTGGTATGGAGATATTTTATTGAAGACTCCTAGAGACATTTCTGAAAACTTCTAGATAATAAATGACCATTTATTCCTGCACTGTTTTTTAATTATTCTTTGTATATTCCTGATTTTCAAAAACCAAACTCTTCTATTTGCACATGGACACACACATACACATCTCCGATTCACCTCCATCCCCCCCGCCCCCCACACCATTGTTTAATTGTTAGCATTGGCTTCCTCCACTTAAATACTAGAAAGGAACCATTTATCCTTCAAGGTTTAAACTGAGACATGGTTAAGATGTCCTCATTCGAGTCCATAAATAAATCCCATCATCTCAGGAGCCAGCACTACATTTCCGATTCTCTGTCACCGGAACCCAGTCTCCAGTGTTGACTCTGCGTTCCTACATTGCTGCAGCTGTTGCCCTGATGACTGTCTTGTGAGCAGCAGACATTCCATTCCTGGTGCAATGGGTTGTGCCTGAGTGTGGCTGTAAAACAACCACCAGGAAGAAAATGCAGGAGATGCAGCACAGACATGCCAAAGAGCCCACCAACCCCATCAGCAACCAGCAGCATTATTTTGCCCTAGGGTTTCCCGGGATATCATTATAGACTAAGTACAACCCATAAAGTCTTATTGATCATCTCATTGCTTTCTTGTGAGCCCTAATTATCTTCAATAAAAGTGCAGGCTAGAAATGAAGTTCCCCAGAGAGTCTAGGTGTATTTTGGAATCTGAAGCTACAAGGATATTTAATGAAAATATTTATTTTCCTATCTTATTTTTGTTGGTTATTATTACCTATGTCTCATAAATAGAAAATGACCAATCTTAATTGGTCTCTAGGTTTTTATTTTCCTGACCTCTTTCTCCTGTGACTTTTCTTCTTGAAATCTCTATAATGAGAACTACAAGTTGCCCCTCTCACTTTCCAATATGAAATGATAAAACCGTAGTTTAAGAGGAATCTGTAGATGATAGTGAGTTTCCTACTATTGTGAAAATGAAATTGTGGTAGCTTGAGCATTTCTTGAATCTTGGAGACCTTAGTATTTATTTAGGAATGAGAAGGGAAGTATTAAAGAAAAATAAATCTATCAAAAAAGTTTCCAAAGAGTAATTGTTCAATTACTATTTGGAGATTATTAAATTATAATCACAGCCAACTCTTTATAACCTACAGTAAAGGAAATACCTTTTACTCATTAAAAATCTTTAAAATTCACTGGTTGCTATTGTCTCACACTTGGAATTAGAGGCTGAGATCTAAGCATTAGTATTTGAAGCCAGTCTGGGCAAGAAAGCCCATGAAACTAATTTCCAATTAACCACCTAAAAAGCTGGAAATGGAGCTGTGGCTCAAGTTGATGAGCACCAGCCCTGAGCACAAAAGCTAAGGGAGATTGCCCTGAACCTGAGTCAAAACCTTAGTACCATCACACACACACACACACACACACACACACACACACACACAATCATTAAAATTCATGACATACTCTCTCTCTCTCTCTCTCTCTCTCTCTCTCTCTCTCTCTATATATATATATATATATATATGACTATATATTTGAGCACCTGTCCTTCAAGGTCTACAGATAAAGCCCTAAAGAAAGCAATTGCCTTCAGCTAAGTACAGTCTGTCATTTACCTTCTTGTAAAGTAGCCTTGCTCTCCTAAATACTTGTTCAAAGACTTGAGGTTAGACTATTTGACACTTCATTGTGATCTATTCCTGACATTCACTTCCTAATGGCTTTATTGAAATACTCTACACTGTCCATCTTTATCCAAAGAGATGTTGATCATTTTGTAAGTTTACATGCCAGGATAAAGAGAGCATTTTCAAAAATCAATAACTATTTTAGCTAACACACTGGGAGTGTGCTGTTTCAACAGGATTTGAGTGTGTCACACAAGGGTTCATGTTTTTGGAGCTTGGTCCTTCATGGGTAATGTTAAATACCATGGGATAGCTGGGCATTGTGGGATATGCCTGGAATGTCACCTACTTGGGAGATAGAGGCAAGAGTATCGTGAGTTCAAGATTAGCCTTGAGAAACTTGGCCATACCCTATTTAAAAAACAACATACTAACCATCGTGTCAGAGCATGGCTCCAATACAGGCTTACTTAGCATGTACAGGACCTGAATTGAATCATGGGTTGGGTGGGAATATTTAAGACATGAAGTCTTTTAGGGTATAGTATGTGGCCTCATCTTCTCTGTCTGTCTTTCTCTGGCTCATCTTTCACATGCAGGTGCTGCTGTTATCATGGCATCCACCATGGTAGAAATGGACCAAGCCCTTTCAGAAATCAAATTGATAAGTCTGCCTTGGTCTTGGACTCTCAGCCTCCACAAGTGTGGCATAAATAAACCTGTTCTCATTATATATTATCCAGCTTCAAGTATTTCATTATCACAAAAGAAGCAGACTAATACAGAATGCCAATTACAACTGCTGGTGGTCATTATGTGGGAGAAAATCACGGTCTCTTGGAAGAGTTAAGAATCAAGCAACTTGAGCACTCTTGGCACATAAATTAATAGGAACATGCAATAATTAGATGAGAACGGGTGAAAGTGCCTCCAGCTTTGCCTGGATGACTTGGAAGTTAAGAAAACAAAAGTTTTCCTCACTTTTTTGCATACTAATCAGAGTTAGACATGCGGAAGACAAATGCTATTTGTTCTAAGCAGAGAAAGTGGCACACACAATGATTCGATAGCTAAGACCACTATGCAGTTTGCCTGCCAGGAGCTGCCTCCTCACCGGGTAATCCTTCGCCAGCCTGGCATTCTGGTGAATTGTTTGAACTGGATTCTTTTTTCATTTTTTAACTTTTATTGTAAACGTGTTGTACAGACGGGTTACAGTTACATGAGTAAGGCAATGAGTCCCTTTCTTGTTGAGCATTGTTACCCCCTCCCTTGTTGTTCTCCCACTATCCCTTCCCTCCCCCTACCTCCCTCACTCTACCCCCTGCCCCTGAAAGCTTGTAAAGTTCATTTCCAATATACTGTCCTGTGCATGTTGTTGTTGCAATGGGTCATCCTGTGTCCTTGTTTCAGTGTTTTGTTATACCCCTTCCCCTACCCAAATTAGAAAAATGTATATACAAGATTCAGGGCACCAAAATCAAGTACAGTGACAACAGGGGATATACCATGGGGGAATAACATACAAAGGAAACAAAAAAAACCCACAAAGTATATTATAAACACATTGAAAACAATAGCAAGAAAGATAAAACCACTTGTGTCCTATCTTGGGGTTCACTTCGCTTAGCATCATCTTACATGGTCAGATGTACATCGCTTTTGAGCATTTCTGCTTGCCCTACATATATACTAGTTATTGTAAATAAGGGAAACCATGGGACTTATGTTTCTTTGGGCCTGGATTATTTCACTTAATATTTTTCCAAGTCTTTCCATTTCCAAACAAATGGGGTGGTGTCATTCTTTCTGATGAAGGCATAGAATTTCATTGTGTGTGTGTGTGTATGTATATGTGTGTGTGTGTGTGTATGTATGTGTGTGTGTGTGTATATGTGTGTGTGTATGTGTGTGTGTGTGTATATATATATATATACATACATATATATATACACACCAAATATTCTTGATCCATTCATCTACTGTGGGGCATCTGGATTGGTTCCATATCTTATGGATCTTTAAATCACAGTTTAACCCTAGTACATGGAGATAAGCTAACTATGTTTGAACTAGCCCTCCAGAGGACTCTGCTGGGAACTACAGTTTGAGAACCACTGAGATAGACATTAACTCTCATCAGAGACATGATATGAGATCAGGAACAGAGCTGAATCCCTGCTAGACAGTGTTCTATGCCATGTGAGGATAAACAGGTTTCATTGTTTCTGTTAGAAGATACCACTCAACAACTTCATAAATGAATATTATACAACAGTTTTCAGACTTCAAATTTGATGGTAATAGAATGGAGAGAAGGAAGGGGGAAATAGAGAGAAGGAAGGAAGGAGGGAAGGAAGG